>NC_056735.1:1264653014-1264923014 GCF_019279795.1 Protopterus annectens
CTGCATCCTGTAGCACACCCATCTCTATGTAAAGGTGTCTGCTGCAGATCTACCCTCTGTGATGATCTAGTCTCCTCGCCCCAGTAATGTCCAGCACAACATATTGGAAAGGGACCCTAATCTACATGAAGGCCTGCTGTATTTTACAGTGGTTGCATGTCATTGGCTGATGATAATGCAAACCAATTGTGTTGGCTGCAATTTGCATTTCAGAACCACAGATTGGTTTACAGGCAGTCACCTGCTGATGGGAAGCATGTTTAGAAGGCAAGCAGTTGGCTGTGGGGAGCCATTCTGTTTAAGACCTTCCTCACACAGAGCATGCCTTTGTGACAAATATACTATCATCACATATCAACAGGTGAGCACTACACTCCATCAGGTATGTAACAGTTGTGGTATACAACAGGTTGCAGATGGGTGAATAGACTTAAGGGGAATAGTGATTACAGCATTAAACCTGTCTTAGACCTGTAATAATGACATATCAGTGACCTGCTGCTGTCTTACACCTACACAGGAGGTACAAAACATCAGGGGTGCTTTGTCTTTTGTCATTGTGGCACTCTGGTCTTGTTGGACTTTCTCTTTATAGTGGTTGTAATAGCACACTACTATTCATGTGGCATTGTTCATATGACATATTATCGAGGGGTTGCTCATAGGGGACACACCACAGAAGACCTGAGTGTTAGGTGCATGATAATACAGCAGTAGCTGTCATGGCACACACAGGAATACCTAACTATTGCTACAATCGCAGTTGTATCAACATACGTTGTTTCCACACTGTGGAGTACAAGTATGAGCACGCAGTGGTTAGTGCTAGCCATTTTGGCCTCGGTGTATCTGTACACAGTATACCTCCATATATGTGATCCTGTAATGTATTCCCCTCTTGTGGTCTTTCAGGAATTATGTACTGTAGATGCCATGCACCTTTCTCGAATGCGGAGAATGAAATTATACTGCAAGGACTAAGGCAACATCATCACATTCTACTACCCAGGGGGAGACAAAGCAGGGAACAGTGGCCTGCATTGTGGATAGACCTTGTTTGTGATGCTGAATGGCATGGGCCAGCAGGGCAGGACATATGAGCAGGTTCGACACCAGGCAATCGATATGATAAATGTGGCACAACGAAGTGCAGCAGATGTAGCCAGGGATCTTGCTGTCACCGGTGAGGCCTGCAGCAGAACAACCACTCTCAGCCACTGAGGAATTCCTGGCATACCTAGGTACAAACAACAGCTCTCAGGCATCCATCACACCATACATCATGGAGGTGGGTGCCACAGTTTCCACGGCTGAGGAGCATGCAGGTAAGCTTACTGTGATCAGCATTGTAATACTGTATCAGTCAGTGCGTCAGGCTGCAGATACTTTTATGTGGGTGCCAGGTCTTTGTTCTTTGGGGGGTTTATCCTCAGTTATACACTCATACTCAAATTGTGACCAATACAACAAGTAACACAGTAGCTACTGTAAATGTGAGATATATGGATATATAACCTTGTTGTGCTGCAGCATGTGGTGGTACTACCATTACCTCACCCTCAACTTTTCACAGGTCTGCCAGCTATTGCCCAAGGCTGTAATCCTGCTTGTGGTAAGCATGACACTTGTTTTGTTAAGGTACAGTTATATTCTAGTACAGTTAAGGGTCAGAATAATGCCTGAAAACAGTGTAGGATGCTTTTAAGTTCCAGTCTGGAACAGGTACCTAAGGTTTCTAGAGGGGGTAGTCACAGGAGGGTAGTTCAACAAGCAGATACACTTTGGCAGTTCCAGTTAAGAGCAGATAAAGCTCCTGGTTTAAATGTGGCAAGGAATCTAAAATGCCTTTTAAAATATATCAAGTTGAATGTAAATACATTAGGCAGTGAAATGTGTATTTCCATATATTTGTTAAGAGAGTTGTACTGAGTTTTTATGTGTTGTTTTTTTTTTTTTCAAGTATAGTGTCATACTGAGTAATTAAAAGGTAAATATTACTGGTCATGTTTTACTTTATTTACTTCAAGTGATTGTTTTAAAGGTGCTGAGTTGAATTTGTATTTTGTTCTGAGGAAGTGTTTTGCAGACAAAAGTGTAGAAGAAAGTTGTTTGACCGCGAATCCAGTTATGGGTCTTCATTGTTATTAGTCTTGGATGCTTTTCATACACAGTAGTGCAGGTATTAAAGTACTGCTATTTTCTTTCTTATTGCAGGTGACCATGGGGTTGGAGTCTGTCCCCTACACAACCTGATGTCAGTGTCTCTTCAGACTCTGATGATGATGGTGGCTACAGTGAGGCACAGGTGGGTGGGGGGGATCCGGGCTGAATCTGTCCCAGAGGTAGACATCCCTCTTCTGCCCCAATTTTCACCACACACAGCCTGTATGGCCACACATACACTGTCCCAGGAGGCCACAGATATTAGGCAGTCAGAGGGTGGGGACATTGAACAGGAAAGTGTGGCAACTATGGCTCCAGTGAATGTAGGCACTGGCCATAGCCAGAGAGCTGGCAATGTCCCATGCAGGCAGATTGACATGCATAGTCTGACATCCATGATAGCCTCCACTGCATTGGGGACACCCTGTATCCATTTACTGATACAGTGGACTGACAGTGGGCTGAGACAGTGTCTGTCTTGGACCACACATTGTCTGTCCTGGAAAGTGCGGTTGGAGAAAGGCTCATACAGACTCTGCTACACTTTACTGTGAAGGAAAGGTTAGTTTGCTTTTATTTTTTGTATTTTGTATTACTTTATTGCCTTTCTATATTTTGAATACTGTGGTTTGTTTTCTTTACCTTGTGTTTTACTTGCATTCTGCTTTAACAGCATATTAAAACTTCAAAAGAGACCACAGCTCTCTCTCTTCTGAGTCAGGAAGAATTTTTTCCCGCCCTCCCACTCAGTAACAGTTGTCTTGTTAAATACCACTGTCTTTCTAGTTGCCTGCCTCTTATGTTAATTTGACCATATATCTCATTTCCTCTCTGCTTTCACTGGCTTGTGTGAGTAATCACAAAATCATAATTTTTGAAATCCCTCCCCTTCAACTATTTAAATTTATTGGCCATCCTACTGTATTCCATAGTACCACAATACAAAATTGACCACCCCTTTTAACCCATCTTGCTGTTTTAAAAATAGTAACTCTCCACTAAACCTTAACTTTTTAAACAGGTAAAACTTAAGTTACCTACTTTCACATCTAACTTCTCTAGTGCACACTGCAGTGTGCATTTTTTTTTTCATCTTACCTTTAAGCATCCCTGTGACTAGCACTTTCTCAAATACCTGCTGGAAAGCACTAGGAAGCCTTAAACTGATACAAGCACTCAACTCTCCTTGTTAATAAGGAGAAATTAATAGTAGGCACTAAACAGCCTATAATTGCAAAGTACCTTGCTAAGGTAAGGGAAAACAGCTCCTGTACTTTACAAAAAAAAACAAAGCAAAAAAAAAAAAAGCACCAAACCAGGTCGTCCAAGGGTCAGCTTCCGGTGATTTCTCCTGTCCACCTGGTAAATTTGAGCATACTGGGGCAATGCAGCAATTGCCTCATGTACACAGACAACCCTCTCCTCCTACCACCCAACACTATAACCTGTGAGAGATGCACTTGTTTGTGTCTTTCGGCTTTTCCTGGTTAGGAAGCAAAACTCTCTCCACCCAAGATTGTGCTAGACAGTCAAGAGGAGAAGGTTAACACCCACACTACACCTCAAGCAACACATAGCCCTTCTAAACCCACACCACCAACACCCACATATAGCAACACTAAATCCATTTATGCCCTTAACTGTCACTTGCCCAAGCAACAAGGACCTCTGAAGCTGAAACGCAAACAAACATCAATCACAACCAAAGTGTCACATAGTTCACAACACCAGTTTGTCACCCAGCAACAGCCCCTAAGGCAAGACAATGTACCTAACACTTTAGTCATAGGTGACTCTATAGTCCGGCACACTGATGTCTCTCTCACCAGGCTGAACAAGGAGAAAATTACGGTCAGCTGCTTGTCGGTTGCCAGGATCCGCCACATAACGCATGCACTCAATTCACTCCACAACAAGTACAAATATGACTCTGTCATTGTCCATGTTGGAGTGAATGGCTTGAGACGTACCTCCCTGGACTACATGAAAAGAGATATGGAAGAGCTCTCAGATCATGTGGCCCAGGCAGGTATGACTCTAGCCTTTAGTAGCATCCTGCCTTCACCCAGAATGATACCACAATACAAGGACAAAATGATTGACTTCAACAATTGGCTAAGCTTCTGGTGTCATTCAAAGGGGATCCAGTATTTGTCTGCCTGAGACAACATGATTGACAGACCACGATGCTTTGCCAGAGATGGTCTGCACCTGTCACCCCTGGGATTCAGGTTACTAGCTAAGGCTCTTGCCACCCCTATAATGTAATGCCTTTTTAGACAAAGTTCAAAGGACAGAACCACCAACGTAACAGGTACAAGGATGCAAAATCTGAAGGTAATGCTACTCAGTGCTAGAAGTCTAAACCTCAAAATGCACCCTCTCAAGGCACTCCTAAAAATGGAGAACATCGATATCTGTGCAGTAACTGAGAACTGGTTCAAGGCTCCAGAGAGCACCCCTGCAATACCAGGCTACAACTCTTACCACACTTTTCGGCCTCCAAACCAGGACTAAAACACTAAATGTAGAGGAGTGTCAATATTCACCAAGGATATTCACAAAACCAGGCTAGTTGCCAAACACAATGCATCTGAAATTCTCCAGGTGCAACTAACACTAGGTAAGACTGCAATCCAAATTGTAGCTTGCTACAGATCCCTCACCATACTCCACAATTCTCACTACACCTTTCTAAACATACTGGAAAATATTAATATAGAACCAAACACCCTAATACTGGGTGATTTTAACTATCCTGCCATTAACTGGGAAGACTACTCATGTACCAACATCTTTGCCCAACGGTTCTTGGAATTCATAAATTCCAACGCCCTGGATCAACTAATCCATAGTCCCACCAGGGCCTCCAATATCCTAGACCTGGTCATTACCAACATGGGAAATCAATGCTCCACACCTATGCTCACCCCCTCGTCAGTCAGGTCTGACCATAAGCTAATCACCCTTAACATCCACATCCCACCCCCACCCCCAGTAAGGAAACCTCCATAAAAAACTTCTCCAAAGCCAATTTCATGCTACTCAAGTCAGAAGTGACAAACTTCTTGACACCCATGCAGATGGGAACTGAAAGTTCAACTGCTGAATCCTACCCTAAGGCACTGTACGAGCACATCCACTCATGCATGAATCATGCCATCCCAAATAGAACCAAGATGCTCTCATCCAAAAAAAGGAAGCAAATCTGGTAGTCCCCTGCCATAAACAAACTTTACAACAAAAGGAAGAAACTGTTGCAGAAAAGAGGAAAATCCCAGGATGCAAAAAACTCCCTTACCAGCCTCAGTAAGAAACTGTGATCCCTCATAAAATCCTCCAAAGCTAGTTACGAAAATAAATTTGCCAAAGATTCCAAAGACAACCACAAGGCATTCTATAACTATGTCAAGAATTTAAATGGCAATGCTCAAATCTGCTCTGAGCTAAAACAGAATGGCATTAAATATACTGATCCAAAGGATATTGCCAATATCCTGGCAGATCAATTCAGTGCCTACTTCACCCCCCTCTCACTCCCTAAATGACCCATCTCAATAACAGAAGATTGCCAAATTCCGGTAATAATGGCCACACAGGTAAAAAATGCACTCTCCAAAGCTAAGAATACAGCATCCATGGGACCAGATGACATCCTGGGCTGTGAACTACATGAACTACAATATGAACTGGCACCTTAACTCAGTGTCATGTTTAATCATAGCCTCACCTCAGGTTTCATGCCCACTGAGTGGCGCAGAGCTACAGTTATCCCACTCTACAAGGGGGGATCCACCTTGGATCCCGGAAATTACTGTCCCATCAGTCTGACAAGCCTTATCTGCAAGGCCATGGAGCGTATTATCATGGAACTTATAAACAAAGACATTGGCAACCTTCAAACACTGGACCCCACCCAGTTTGGGTTCGTGAAGGGACGATCTTGTCTCCTGAACCTGATTGACGTCTTCAGATCCATCTCCAGAGCCATGGACAAGGGTAAGGTGTTCCACACAGCCTATCTAGACCTTGCCAAGGCCTTTGACACCATCCCCCACTCTGGAATCATAGATAAACTTACTAAGCTGGGCATTAATCCCTACGTCACCCAATGGGTTGCTAACTGGCTTACTGATAGAACCCACACGGTAAAAGTAGCCAACTCCAAATCCAGCTCCAGATAAGTGACAAGTGGAGTACCTCAGGGTTCAGTCCTGGGACTGCTCTTGTTTGGAATCTACTTCTCTGAAGTACAGGCCAACACTAAGGGACTCTGGCTAACAAAGTTTGCAGATGACTGCAAACTGGGAGCCATTATTGAATCCCCAAATGATCTGGATACTCTACAAAAGGGCCTTACAGAAACAGATGCTTGGTGCCAGAGCCATGGGCTCAAGCTCAATGCCAAGAAATGTATAGTTATCCCCTTTGGGAAAAAACATGTATCTGTGAATTACCATATAGGTGGCAGTACACTAAACACAGAAAGTATGAGAAAGAGATGTAGGGACACAGGTGGACAGTGGTCTCACCTTCGATAACCACATCGCCACAACAGTCAGGAAATCCTTCTATGTGGCACACCTCACCACTAAGGGCTTTTCATTCAGGAAAAAGGAGGTCATTGTCCCACTGTACTCATCCCTCATTAGACCCATTATAGAATACAATGCCCCATTTGGTATGTACCACTCAAGACATCTGCAACAACTGGAAAGGTTGCAGAAATACCTCACTAAAAGAATCACAGGCCTAAAGCAGATGCCCTACGCTGATCGTCTTAAAAAACTCCAGCTATACTCTGTCGCATATCGTCTATTCAGAGGTGATCTCTGTTTAACATACAAGGCCATGTCAAACCCAGAGCTGTTGGACATGCTACACTTAAAGAAATCCCAATCCTTCAGAGCCACACGCTCCAGGGATCTAAACCTTGTCATCACAATAAACAAAACATGCTGGAGGGATAGGTTCCTGACCTAGAGACTCCCCAGACTCTGGAATAGATTGCCCATACATGTCAAGCAGAGTGCCTCTTTGGCCCTCTTCAAAAGGAACCTTAGCGATTGGATGGGAGAAAGGGAATTCACCCCAGGGATCACGTCAGTTGCTTTGCTAGACAGTGGGTCCAGGGAAGTAAATAGTGTGGGAAGAAATAGCCAGGAAATTGTTATGGCTAGGCTTGTATAGGCCCCAGGGCTGATAGCCTAGTACCAACCTATGAACCTATGAAGCTAAAAGTTGAGCATTGGAAGCATTGACGTAGGTCAGCAACCCCATCTTCTGAGAGTCCACGTAGCTGTGCACACTCATACTCCCATAGTGACAGTATATCCAGTGCTACAGAGAGGAATGTGCTGTCCACACCACAATGTGGTAGGCCATGTACTCATGGCCCTGGTCGGTCCCGTGGGGGACACGGTCTCAGCAGACAGCAGTCACCATCCGGTACTACCACCACTTCTGATCATGGGCATTGGGGTGCCTGTGTATCTCCTCAAAGAGCCAGTTCCCATGTTCGGAACCAGAGACAGTGAACTGTCAACTCTACCATGTATGGTCCAAAGCTGTCCAACATACACATGTGTAGGGCTAGCATTGAGCTTGACTGTGTACGTGCACACACACACACACACACACACACACACACACACACACACACACACACACACACACACACACCACTGTCAAATGCAGGTCACCTACAGATATACACAGCATCTCTCCATGGTCCATCTTACATGCTCCACTCCTGACTTACACACAAGCTGTCTACCATTTGGGCCAGCCTAGGCTTCCTGCACCCCCACACAACACACTGTGCAAGTGATGATACCTATGCCAAATCCCTGTCATCCTCGCTATCAATTCAGGGAAAGGAAGCTATGTTTCTGATGCATAAGGTGACTGTATTAGTTGATATGTACTTGTGTAATGCAGTGCTGGTTCACCATACGACTTGTAGTGGTTAATGACAGATACTGTATGCTCACATTTGTCATGAGTACACCACATACATTTGTGTACCTTATTTTGTGTGATGTTGTTTTGGCTGTATAGTTACACAATGACACGTGTGTCACGGGCCTGTTTACATTTCTGTTACAGGAGGGTAGTTTTGGTTGCTGCAGTAAATAAATGTTTGTTTCTATATAGGAATCCCAGTTTTTGATGAGTTTTCTTTATATTTTGCTGTATATGGGGGTCAAATGAAATTTTATTGTTAATGATAACACCTAGAAGTTTAGTTTCCTGCACTATTTCTATGGCAGTGTTGTCAGATGCAAGGATGTTGAAATGATCAGTGATAGGGGAGGTGTTTTTAGGATGAAAGACTACTAGTTTTGTCTTCTTTGGATTAAGAAAGAGTTGGGCATTTCTTAGCCAGGATTCAACTGCAGTAACGGACTGATGAGTTTTTGAAAGTAGTTCTGGTAGTGACTTAACAGTGCAGATTATGGTGAAATCATAAGTGTACTGAATGAGGGTCCTAGGGTGAGAGGCAGTGTGAAGGTTGTTTGTGAAAATGTTGAAGACTATGGGTCCTCAGATGGAGCCTCGGGGGACTTCAGTAGGTTTATAGAAAAAGGGTGAGAGTTCATTGGACCATTTCACTGCTTGTTTATGATCCTTGAGGTAGCTCTGAAACCATTTTACTGTGTTATTTTATTTTATTTTACATTCATTAACTGGGGGTGTCTGATTGAGACGAAAAGGCCCTTTTTCAGCAGAGGCCCGGGGAGAAAATCTCCACATAGAAAAATTACAGATACATTTTGTTATTTAGACATGATCAGTATATACACAAATTACAAAAGACATGTTTTTACAGTGGTATGCAGCACATCAAGAGTTACAGTGGAGAGAACAAACTAAAAAAATATTAATTTAAAAATAAAGGTAATTAATAGATTTGTAGTATACAGCTGAAATTTGGAACATAGGTAGAATACATGCATAGTACACAGGTACAGTACATACATTGTAGATTAGCCAGTGTTTGTGAGTAAGATGGAAAACTATTATCTAGTACTCCAGGTTTAGTATGTGTTATGTGAGAAGCTTAAGTTCGGCAGTGTGTTCAGATGTAAGGGGTGAGACACTGTGTCAAAGACCTTGGAGAGATCAAGGAATACTGACGCTGTATTAGCATCCTGCATCTCTGGCCTTGTTCATGGTGTCATCAGATAATAGGCTGTAGCTAGGTTTGACACCATGTTGGGTTTTGGTTAAAAGATTGTTTTGCAATAGATATTGCATTACCTGCTGATGGATGCCTCTCTTGAGAACTTTGGATATGGGTGACAAGATGGAGATATGACAGAAATTGGATAGATCAAAAGAGTTGCCTCCTTTGTGGATTGGGGTGATGTGAGATTGTTTCCATATGGTAGGTACTTCTGACTCAGATAAAGACCTATTTATAAGGATACTGATTGGGTAGGTGACTGAGCTAGCAGCCAGTTTGAGGTAGTATATAGGGAGATTGTCAGCTGAGGTAGAGAAGGGTTTTAGTTTTTGTAGCAGTTTCTTAATGGTGTCAGTGGGTATGGGCTGAAAACAGAATGGGGATTGTATGACATTTTGTTGAGTAAGGAGGTTAGTAATGACAGGGTTAGAAGTACTTGATGGCCTGGGATTGGTGTCTGAATAGGTTGAAGTGTGGGGGGTCCAGCATTAGGGGTGTTAGTAGGTTCAAAAATGATTAAAAATTGATTTTATGAAGTGCTTATTAAAGTTTTCGGCTATTTGTGATGGAGGGGTATCGGGTGATAGGGTGTGCTCTCCATTTCTTCCAGGGTTAGGTAGAGAAGATATGGAGTGCCAACATTTACTGGGGTTGATTTTATGCTTGAGTTGAAGCTGGGAATAATATAGCAATAACTCACGCCTGGGTGTGGGTAATGCTAAATTTACCCACGGTTGGCGTGGTTCGCCCTCGGGACCAAACAAAGCCAACCATGGGTAAATTTAGCATTACCCACACCCAGAAGTGGGTTATTGCTATTATACCATGACATTATTTAAGAAAAGAAACTATTACTTTTCTTAAATAATGGCATAGTATAATGCCTGTTTACTGCCCTTCCGCAGATGTCTGGCATCAGCGGCAGTTCTGATGTACTGCGCGCCTGTGCAGTACATCAGAGCTGTGAGCAAAAGTAACGGAGAAACCAAGATCTCCATTGCTTTTTAGTGTTTCGCTATGTTAAATGAGTTTAACATAGCGAGATAGTTTTAAAATAAGCAACGGAGATGTCCGTTGCTTATTTTAAAACTGTCTCGCTATGTTAAACTCATTTAACATAGCGAAACACTAAAAAAAAGCAACAGAGATCTTGCTTTCTCCGTTGCTTTTTTTTAAAACACTGTCTCGCTATGTTAAATGGGTTTAACATAGCGAGACAGCTTTAAAATAAGCAACGGAGATCTCCGTTGCTTATTTTAAAGCTGTCTCGCTATGTTAAACCCATTTAACATAGCAAGACAGTGTTTTAAAAAAACGAGTTATACTAATGGAAAAAAGTCCGGGTGACCGGACCTTTTTCCATTAGTATAACTCGATTTACAACGGGCACGCTGGCCAATCAGCATGCACGTTTTTCGGCGGTCATGGTATAATATGACTTCTTATCTTTGTTGATTAGTTTTGTCACTTTGTTACATAGTGTTTTGAAATGAACATGATTTTGTTCATTTTTGTTTTGTTTCCAGGCTGACTAGGCTAGGTCCCTTTTGCTTCATCAGGTGTTTACATTCCGTAGAGAGCCATGGTGCTGGGTTATTTTTGATTCGTTTCATATGAATGGGAGCTGGTGTATTAAGTATGTGAAGGAAGGTGTTATTAAAGTATAGTACAGCATCATTAGGGGGTAGTTGTTTAAGGGGTGTCCAGTCTATTTCCTGTAGGATATTGTTGAATTTATGCTGACAAAAATTTGTTCCTAATGGATTTTATAGTGTGTACTCTTAGTTGTTGGGAGTTTGTTCTAAGGGAATAAGCTTGTAAATGATTGTTCTGGGAGCTAGACAGTGTACCAGAAAAGGGGTAATTGGCAGGGTGGGGTACTAGAATCCAGTCTAAGGTGAATTGGCAGGTCAGATCTTTGCTATATCTTGTTGGAGCATTGACAAACTGAGAAAAAACATACAGATTTATACTATTTGTGGGGGAGTCAAAAGCTATGGTTTGTCAATCTATATTTACGTCTCCTAAGATTATTGTTTCAAGGTTTATTGTTTTTATAAGATAGTCTGGTGAATAATATTTGGGGCAGACAAGAAGAAGGCAACAGGAAATGAAGGTGTTCTGCAAAGTGGTGGATGGATTGTATGAGAGAAGATCTGTGATAGGCATGAGTGTCAAAGAAGGTAGCAGAGTGACATTGATTAGAGTCATGGCAACAATTGACGTGACACTCTAACCCCATGAAGAAAATGGGAAAAAGGGGTTGATGATGATGATTCCTTAACTTCCACTCCTCCTATACACAGATGGTATTGTCCTGCACTGCTGCAACCATTCCCTAATCTACATCTTGATAATACATGTAAAATATCTCTTTTTCACATTCCACCAGATCTGCAATATAGAAATTAATTTTACTGCCTTATCTTGAATTCAGTCTCCCTCTTATATCAGCAGTGTCAAATGAAAACCCCAGCACTATTCAAACAATAGAAAACACAATATGTAGATGTATTGTATACTCCCCAAGTAATGAGCAGCACTGTATAAGACTAAAAAGGGTAAAGTGGTACTCAGTTAACCAAACAGTAGACCCACTTCTAGGATGGCAGTTAGTAATGCTCTTACATGATACTCTCTCTCCTTTATTCTCAAAACTGAAAAGAAATACACCTACGCACTACCTAAGAAACTTCAATCACTCAGGCCTTGAAACACAGACACCACACTCCAAGGTATATACGTATCTCTGACCATGCATTTTCAATTCTTGGTCCCAAACTGGGAGTCCTTCTCACCTGAAATTAATGAATCATCCTTTTATTGCAAGTCCTGTTCTCTACAAAAATCACATTTAGTTAATGAAGCAGAATGTACCAGTTACCTCTCTGGTCTGATCACTTAAGTCTGCTTTAACTCTTCTCCTCTCTAACTCAAATATTAAGCTTGTTCTATTATCTATTCTGTAAGCCTGGTCAGCTTTTGACCACAGGTTGAGACTGAAATTGGACAGAACTGATCAGTGCTCTACCCCAGTAAGAAAACTCAAATAAATAAATCACTCAATCAAATTAATATTTGACAGGAAAGCTGCTACAAGTGGTGCAAGATCACTACA
The DNA here is from genome assembly GCF_019279795.1 of Protopterus annectens. Taxonomy (NCBI): domain Eukaryota; kingdom Metazoa; phylum Chordata; order Ceratodontiformes; family Protopteridae; genus Protopterus; species Protopterus annectens. Next base: position 1,264,665,485 of record NC_056735.1, read on the forward strand.
ACACTGTGGTTGGGGAACTTAACCTTTTCCCTGATATTGTGCAGTCTTAGAGTTGGTATATATAATTAGCAGGCATAAGGAAAATGTTTTATATCCATGCTTTGAGATTATGTCTCAGAGTATGAGCTGTGTGTTCAATTTTTTTTTACTTTGACTATTCTTTCTTGACCATTTTGGATGCATATATATAAAAATATATACATGCACACACATACACACATAGATGACAACAACTCAGGTGGGTAGGTGCCATTACATTGATCAAATTATCAGACACAATTCAATGAATATGATTAATTTCATATGATGTAAGGTGAGTGGTATGCTTGCCCCTCTACAGAACCCTAATTATTGCCCATTTTCATGTTATAAGAAGTTAAGCTTTAGTTTTGCCGAGCTATGATATGATAAATTGCAGCTCAACAAAATAGCATGTAATCATGCGTGTGTGTGTGTGTGTGTGTGTGTGTGTGTGTGTGTGTGTGTGTGTGTGTGTGTGTGGGTTTGTGTGTGTGTGTGTGTGTGTGTGTGTGTGTGTGTGTGTGTGTGTGTGTGTGTGTGTGTGTGTGTGTGAGTGTGTGTGTGTGTGTGTGTGTGTGTGTGTATGTCTGCATGCATACACTAAATTGCTTTGCTTTGTGCAATGTTTCACCAGTCTTTGTATTCATTTTATACATGCATTGTAAACTGGGTGTTGACCATGCACTCTGGGGAAGTAGCACTGTCTTGTCACTTTTGAAGCATACTTAGTACTGCAGGAACTGAAGCTGTACAACCAGGCAGAAGCCCTATTGGTTGCAGTAGTAATGCTATGAAAGTATATAGGTATAGCACCTGGTTTTCTGCTTTACAAATTTTATGTGGAGGTAAATGCATGCTTATTATTACAAGTGCTCACATGCTTGGGACACGCAAGGTGCCACTTAGTCTAAAAGGCAAGTGCTCTAGGTCACACTGTCTCAGTCTCCTATAACTACTTAACCCTCTCAAAACCCATCCTACAAATCTGTACAGCCTTTCCAGAACCCTAACTCTAACCCTCAAGCACCCTTCTTGCTCCCTAACCCTGGAACTCCATTCTGAATCCCTAACCCTAAGACTTAATTCTTACTCTCCAATCTTAAAACTCCCTTCCCATTCCCTGAACCTAAAATTCCCCTCCTGCCCCTAAATCTAAACCGCATTTATTGCCCATGGCCCTAATCTACAATCTCACCCCCCTCCCCCTCACTCACCGCAGCTGAATAATGTGTTCAGTTCTGCTGTGGCAGCTGCTTGACTGAACCTGTAATCAATTTCAAGTGTGAAGTTTGCAGCAGCCTAGCTGAGCGACAAGATGCTTGAATTTCTGGCTTTGAGATGGTGGTCTTCGATTCCTTGGGACTTGAGCACTTGAAGAGCACACTTTATTGCCGCACATACATATTGCCAGGGAACAAACTTTGACTATGTTTGTAAAAGGCAGATCAAGTCTCCTAAACCTGATAGCTGTAGATGAGGATAAGGTGGCTCACACAGCCTATCTAGATCTCACCAAGGCTTTCGACACCATTTCCCAATCTGGAATTATAGATAAACTCACTAAACTAGGTATAAATCCCTATGTCACAAAATGGGTTGCCAACTGGCTCACTGACAGAATCCACACCGTGAAAGTAGCAGACTCTAAATCCAGCTTCAGACCAGTGACAAGTGGAGTCCCACTGGGTTCAGTCCTGGGTCCTCTCCTGTTTAGTATCTACTTCTCTGAAGTACAGGCTAAAACAGAAGGTCTTTGGCTAGCAAAGTTCGCAGATGACTGCAAATTAGGAGCCATAATCAAAATTCCTAACGATGTGGGCATCCTACAAAAGGGCCTCACTGAGACAGATGCCTGGTGTCAAAGTCGTGGCCTCAAGCTCAATGCCAAAAAGTGCATTGTCATCCCTTTTGGTAAAAACTCTGCACCCATGAACTACCACATAGGCGATAGTCTACTTAACACCAAAAGTGTGATAAGAAACTTTGGGACACAGGTGGACAGTAGTCTCTCCTTTGATAATCACATCACCACAGTAATCAGAAAATCCTTCTACATGGCACACCTCATCACAAAAGGTTTCTCATCCAGGAAAAAAAAGGTCATTGTTCCGCTCTACTCATCACCCATTAGACCCATTATAGAGTACAACGCCCTTTTTGGTACGTACCTCACAAGACATCTACAACAACTGGAAAGGCTGCAGAAATACCTCACAAAGAGGATTACCGGCCTCAGACAGACACCCTACGCAGACCGTCTCAAAAAGCTCTAGCTTTACTCTGTCACATATCGCCTACTCAGAGATGATCTCTGCCTAACATACAAAGCTATGTCAAACCCAGAGTTGTTGGACATGCTCCACTTAAAGAAATCCCAATCCCTCTGAGCTACAAGCTCTAGGGACCTTAACCTTGTCACCACAATAAACAGAACATGCTGGAGGGATAGATTCCTGTCCCAGAGACTTCCCATACTCTGGAACAGACTACCTATCTATGTCAAACAGAGCTCCTCATTAGCACTCTTCAAGAAAAATATTGATGATTGGATGGGAGATAGGAAATTCACCCTGGGGATCCCTTCTGTGGCTCTGCTTGACAGAGGCACAGGAAAATAATTTTCTTGGGTGGCAAAAGCCAGGGTACCATTTGGCTAGGCTTATATGGGTCGTAGGGCCAATAGCCTAGTACCTACCTATGAGGACAGTGACTACAGCATGTTAATTTTATTATTTTATTTAAATTTGTTTATTGGGGTGGAACACGGATCCAACAATGACCAATTACAGGCTCAGCTAGGGTTACCATAGTGTAACCAAACAATGTACAGTATACAAATAACAATGGGAACGGAAATTAAAATCTAGCCCTTTTGCACTAACCTTATGCATTGCACATTATAATTCTTAATCTCATACATAGTGTATTTTTATTTTTAATAAAAAAAGTAATAAGAGAAAGAAAAGTTGTCACAGCACCTCATTGTCTCAACACCTCATCACTTAGTTATCTGGTACTTTTGGCAGCATACAAAGATAACTCAGCACCCATAGCATAAGTGTTAATAGGGTAACAGTTATTCAGTTTCTGCAAAACTCTGTCATTTGTCAAAGCACAAAATCAAATGTGTGTATATCTGAGTGTGTGTGTGTGTGTGTGTGTGTGTGTGTGTGTGTGTGTGTGTGTGTACGTGTGTGCGTGCATGTTTGTGTGTGTATAGAGAAAGAGTGTTTTATATATATATATATATATATATATATATATATATATATATATATATATATATATATATATCTATATCTATATATATGGGTCTACTTTAAAACACCGATGACGAGAACACCGAGACCGGAAGATCAACAACTGAGATGACTGACAGTTTAAAAGCCCGACGCTGAGAACACCGACATGTTAAGGTAAGTGTGCGATTGTGACAGACTTTAGGGTTAGGGTCGGGTTAAGTGAGTTATGATTAGGGTGCGGGTAAGGTAAGTGTGTGATAGTGACAGACTTTAGGGTTAGGGGTGGGTTAAGTGAGTTAGGGTTAGGGTGCGGGTTAGGTGAGTGTGCGATAGTGACGGACCTTAGGGTTAGGGTTTGGGTTAAGGTTAGTGCATAGATAGTTGTGTATGTTAGGTTTAGTGTAGGTTTGTAAGTTTTTTGTTGTGCTTGTGTTGTGTGTGTGTGTGTGTGTGTGTGTGTGTGTGTGTGTGTGTGTGTGTGTGTGTGTGTGTGTGTGTGTGTGTTTCGGAAAAGGTATTTGTTTTGTTTTGTTGATTGTAGGGATTGTGGTTTGTCCGGCATGTGAAGTTTCATGCTTTTAAACTGTCGGTCATCTCAGTTGTCTGTGTTCCAGTCTTGGTGTTCTCGTCATTGGTGTTTTGCTTGTCAGTGTTTCAAAGTAGACCCATATATATATATATATATATATATATATATATATATATATATATATATATATATATATATATATAGCTATAGCTATAGCTATAGATATAGATATATGTTTCTAAGTGAAGGGATAGTTATAGATATGTTTAACTTAATTTTCGAAAAGCACTTTCGGACAATTTCCGAAAATGTTTTGCTGTATATACTTTAAGACTGCTGTAGGTGGCACTAGTTTACAGTTTCCTTTGCTGTTCTTGCTATTTACATTCCTAGCCTTTCCATTCAGATATCTACTTTTTTGTATCAATTTCTGTTGCTGACAAAAATGCATTGACCTTTAAAATAAAATCATGTATGCATTATATTCATGTTGGATTTTAGTACAGACATTTTCCTTCGATAGACATAAAGCTGCAGAGAAAAAAATTATGTTCATCAGTGTGTTATGTAAAAGGAATTTTTTCAATACATAGAATAGATAGTTTTTCTAGGAAAACAATTTTTTATGTTTAGTGCATTTTTATTTTAATGTAAGAATTCTAACATCCACTTCATTTATTTTCATCATATAAAATACTTGAATAAAGGGCTGTCAAAACCATTTAAATGTCAGAAATTCAGTTCATTTTTTTATAATGATAATACCTGTCCATTTGTAACGATTGCTGTAAGGTACTCTTTTCTCAGTAATGACAGATATGCACATTGATTGTACCAGCAGAAGGATTATTATGCCTGATGACTACACTTCTGCATTCTGTTTCATTTGATGTAAATGCTCTTGCACATTCTGCTTCTAGCGTAATGCTTTTACTTTGGTACTGCCTACATTTAGGGCATCATGAAAGTCAGATTCTGGTTAACACGGATTTCATACAACTGCAGCAAGAAACAGATGGCCTATAAAATTAAGTGGGCTACCAAAACACATTTGCCTTCAGTAGGCACATGTTATGTTGTCATGGAAACCCTAAAAAATGAACAAAGGCATAATTTCACCACATATCTAATTTGCAGATATAGTAATAAAACAAATTATCCTACTGATTATCATTTCAATTGGATTCCACTTCTGTTTATTAATTTTAATATGTGCATGGCAAAGGTGAGTACTATAAAGTTCTATCTGAGCTATTAAGAGTGGGTTTGAAATGGATGAATGCTAGACTGGGACCACTGTTGCTGTTATAATGCATTCTATTTTCAATACCTTATTATTAACATTGACAATAGAAGATTACAAGAAAATAAGGGATTATTTTTTCATTTATTTTTAAATAATCATTTGTTTGAAAACATTTCCAGCAATTAGGAAAAAATACACAAAGTATTAATTCTTTTCAAGGAAAAAGGGCAGTCATTTAAGTAAAAGAAAAAATAGCATATATTTGAAATATAAAATAAACATAACTTCAATCAAGCTACCATTTTGAAGCATTTTAATGGGCTTAAAAACTCTTCACTTAAATTCACTGAACCTGTTTTTTAATATGCATTGCTTGTATTTTGTTTACAAGTCTTGCTGTGATTTTAAGGATTGTGGATTCTATTTTAGATTTTATACTCCTTGAGCCACATAAACATAATCAGCATGCAAAAATGAAGATGAAAAAGAATAACAAGTAAATAAAAAAAAAAACTTTGGACACCAATAAAAATGTAAGCAAGTAGCTAAGACACATACACAGTGAATAATGTCTCTTCAACCCTGACTTTCAGCTCCTCTGGATTTAATGTATTTAGAAAGGACAAAGCATGAAGCAAGTGAAAATTGTTCCAAAAAGAATTGAAGTTCATACATGTATTATTGAAAGCTGTGTGCTACTTTCATTTTAACCACTTTAGACTAAAAAGGGTGGAAAACAGAAGGTGCATTTAATTTGGTTATCTAGTGCCTCAAGAAAGTAATTCCTAATTAGAAATGTTGTTAGCTTAACAGACATAAGCAGATAAAAAAAAAGATTTGGACTATGACTCCTCATCAGAGACACAATTATTACAAGATAGAGAGAATAAAGATGAGCTAGATTTCTAAACAGACATTCCCTCTATTCTCAGTATGCCTTAATTCTTCTTAGAAAATAGCTGTTAAAATGAATTGGCTCTACCATTCACAACAGTGAAGCTAAAGTGTACTAATGAATAAACTTGCTTAGACTTTATAAGTTTAGCCAGACATTGGAGTAGAACAGTAGACTTGGATTTTGCAATAGGATCATCTGATCTTCTCTGCCATGGCAATACTGTTCCTCTTTTTGAGTGCCATATCATAACTTCATTGGTTCATATGTTTATAGGTTCATGGCCACTAGGGCCCTTACAAGCCTAGCTGCACACCCCAAACACATTTCATTCTTAAGTATCTTGGGCATCTATACAAGGGAGGTATGTTAATAGGGAGGTCATTAAAGAATTTGTAGTGGGGTTTTAGTTAGGATCATACTTTTTTTATTGACAGCTGCTGCCCATAATGGACATGGGGGCCAAAACAAGGGATACATTTGTAATTTCCTTGTCAATTGTCAAGGTTTCACTTGAATTTGTTCAGGGATGAACTCTGCCTTACATGGATGGGGGGCTCCTTTTATAACATGGGAATCCTTTGGGACACATATCTGTTTCTTAACTGGGTTTACTTCAAAACAATGTAATCTCATAACACTGAAATTCAAAACATTGAGACCATAACATCAAAAACCCTAAACACTGAAAACCCAAAACAACGAAAACTCAGAACAGAGAAAGTGTGCCTTATAACAAAGAAAACTACAATGCAAAACAAAACGAGGGGCTCTTGAAACGAGAAACATGTAAAAACTTGTTTAATTGATGTAATAATTAAGGGCGTTGTGCAATTAAGAGGGTATTTATTTTGCAACTAGTTGTAGACAAATTCTTAGTACTCTGATGATGCCCGTATGACACAAGGGTGAAAGCGCTTAGTACTTCACATTGTATTTATTTTTACGTGTTTCTAGTTCGTTTTTCAACTTTTTTTGTGTATTGTGAATACAGTAAATCTTGTTTCGTGTGGCAACCTGAGAAGCCTTCATTTTGTTTTACCAGTTTACATTCCTTTAAAACTACAATGCACATGTAAATAACATCCCCTTTATCTATAACAGTACCAAAGTAAGAAACACACTTTTGACTACGTTTCTGCATGGGGGCAAGCCCCTCTACACCCCCTTTGTGGGGGGGGCTCTGCCCCCCACACCCCCCAGTAAATTAAATATGCCAACTCTTAGCTCAAACTACAGTGGAAAAAAGATAATTTCCTAACCCCACTGTAACATGATCACCATACAGAATGCAAACATATGAATTTGTTGCTTTCATGGAAGTTAAGTTCTGGGAGAAGTGAATAGGATGGATTCACGGATGGCTTGCACGGAGTCTACGAGTAGAGTAAGACTCCATGCAGCCATCATGTCCGACAAGCGATCCAGGAACAGCCTGTAGGGGCGTTTAAGAGAACTCCTAAAACGTCTCCTACACGGACAGGGCTGGGATATGCAAATTACCTCACTTGTAGCCGAAAGGCATGCAAATGAGGTAAATTTGCGATCCAGGAAGCACAAACCTGTCCGAGTAGGAGATGTGTTAGCTGCAGAAATGTACTCAGCTGACAACTGAGTACCGTTCTGCAGATAGCACAATGGAGCCTTGTCAGCTCCAAATAAAGGTTGCATATGGTTGAGGAAGCATGCCAATGGCCAAATATACGGCCATTGGAAAGTTTCCCAGATGCAAAATTAAAATAAAACAATTTTTTTTTCGGCGATTTCTGATGTCTAAGCATAGCACAGCGCCGTGCAAACAGGGTGCGCTATAAAAATCATAAAATTAGACAATAAAAGCCACAAACGTGGAGTTTTTGAAAATTGTTAAATGACAATGTAAGGGAATAGCAGGCTGAAGACAACACGGCCACCAAGTAGGGGTTGCTAAGGGGAGAAGCCCAGTCTAAGACATGTAACCAAGCATTAGTAGGCAATCCTATGTAAATGAGTGTTAGGATGGTGAATCACACTTTTACATAGCAAATGAGCACAGTCAGTGGAGTGTAGGAGTAGGATATGGGGAGGAACAGAGTAGGAGATAGGTGACATCACAAGGGGGTATGTATGAAAGTAGTGAAGCTCATTGGAGCACAGTGGCATGTGTTAGCTGTCAGTTAGACATCATGGAAAGAGGTGTGTCAACAGGTAGGCCAGGTAAAGCCAAGAAATGGAAGGTGTATACTCTGGATAATACCAAAGTTTCTTGCTGAGTGGGTATGCGCGTGTGTTCGCGCCTGTAAACTCGAGTAAGCCAGAGTGCACGCGTGGAAGCGTGAGTGCGCGCGTTTAAGCTGGAGTAAGCATGTATCAGGCTGTTGGAAGACCTGTAAGCGTGTTTGTGCTGGTGTGCGCGCGGTTTAACCCGAATAAGCAAGTTTTAGTCTGTGTAAGCATGAGTGCGCACGTGTTAGCTGCTGTGCGTGTGTTTACGCTTGTGTGCGCGTCACTCTCCCCTGAGGAAACAGAAAGGAAAAAGGAAGTACAACAAATAGTAGGAAGCTACCGGGGAATACTAGTAGAGCTAGCAGGTGCAAACAATCAGAATCAGGCAATTACACAGGCAGAACACTAGCCCAGCCCAGCACTTAAAACTCTGCAAACAACAGTGCAGTTTGTTTCTCTCAAGAGACACTGCAACACTGGAGTAAGCTACTAGAAGTGAAAACTGAAAAAGCTACACTCAGAGAAAAAATGCTAGGGGCTGCCATTGCTGTTATAAGGCGACATATGCAACATGCTGAGGTTGATGACAATGCAAATGATGCTGGACAACCCACAGTGAGGAGACGGAGAAGAGTGTACAGGCCCAGGGTCACCTAACAGAGGTTACATGAGCTGGAGATAGTGGAGCACTGTAGAGTGGACAGAGACCTCCTGCAGCAAATAGTTGAGCTGTGCAGGCCACGCCTCACACCCAGAACCAACAGAGGGGAACCCATCCCAGTGGAAACCAAGGTATGTGTTGGCCTAAGAATAGTAGCAACAGGTACCTTTCAGAGACCAACTGGTGATATGATGGGGATATCACAGGCATCAGTATCCAGGGTACTGCACCAGTTCCTGGATGCCATGTCAGCACATGTCGGTGATCATTTATATTTCCCCAATTCCCGTGAGGTATTGGCCAGCAATATGCGTCTCTTCCAGCAAATAGCAGAATACCCTGAGGTAGTGGGTGCAATAGACTGCATGCATATACGCATCAAAGCACCAGCTGGTGAGTGGGGTAGGGCCTACATTAACCGCAAGGTCTTCCCCTCCATCAACTGCCAGGTCATGTGTGATGCCCAGGGCATAATAATGAATGTGTGTGCTGGCTGCCCTGGAAGCTACCATGATTCCCATTGATGGCATCTGACGCAGCTGTACCAGACATTTGCCAATGGGGACATCCCACATGGTCACTTAGTGGGGGATGCTGGCTATGCACTGGAGCCATGGCTGATGACACCCATCGGAAATGCACACACACCTGAACAGGAATGCCATAATGAGGAACAAGCACAAACACGAAATGTAATTGAGTGTGTGTTTGGGTTGCTCAAGTCACGGTTCCGGTGCCTGGACACATCTGGTGGAGCCTTGCAATACTCACCAACTACATGTACCCAAATTGTCATGGTATGTGCTATGCTACATAATATGATTCTGCGAAAACAGCTGCAGCAGGACCAGCATAGGCCTGGGACAAACAGTCCCCCACCAGTGCCAAGGCCATCACAGGCAGAGCGTGACTCGGAGGAGGAACAACCTGAGCCTGCCCCAGTAGGCAGAAGGAGGCATGCCCAGTATGCCTTGGCCTTGGCAAAGAGGCAACGCATAGCAGATACACTGGCTCAGTAAGAACCCTGGAAATTATACCTCTCTCTGACTCACACATATAGTAAAAGGGATGCCTAACTTGACACTACCTGTTTCCAAACATGTATAGGGAGTGCAGTATGTGCATCTGACATAGGCAGCCCTGCAGCACTACCTGAGGCATGATTGCCATGTGTTAAGCAATGTAAGGTAGTGCTAAATAGCATTTACCACCATGTAGTATATGCAAACTTGATGACCTTGAGTATCATCCTACCCTCACCAAACATGAGGCCACAATATGAAGACAAGATGATCAATTACAACAATTGGCTTAGGTATTGGTGTCAATGAAAGTGGATACAATGCCTGTCAGCCTGGTCTGATGTGACAAATATATATATATATATATATATATATATATATATATATATATATATATATATATATAGCGTGATACAGCACATTCTTAACCTGTCTATACAAATGTTAGTAGAATAAGTTGCATCTGAAAGATATTCTCAGAATACCCATGCAAAGGAATTATCATTTTGCACGTGGAAGTTACTGTTAGTTTCCTATTTGTAAGACTATTTTCTTTGTTTTCTGCATGTTAGTATATTGAAACCACAAGCAGAAAGTGAATGTCAGTGATATGGATAATTTACGGCTGTTCACTGTCTTATATACCAGTGGTATACCTACTGTTGGAAACACAAATGGGTATTACTGGCATTAGGTGGTAGCCATGGGCAAAATGACTACAGTTGGTGGACATGGGCGCTAAATATGTGAGTGTTTCTGGTATGTGGCAAATGTAAAGGTCCATGTTAGAAAGAGGATATATTGTACACACCTGCAGATCCTCACTGATATCCATAAATAATGATGAGGTCTTGTGTATAGCACTGTGCCTGAGGTATTCACACTAAAACTAAGAGAGGCCTCAATGTTAAACCAGGCTGTCTTAACTGTGTGCATATGAATCATTCACAATGACTACATGACTGTGTGCTAGCTACTTTCACACTGGATATGTGCAGCCAGATTAATGAAATCAAAGTGGATAACACAGTGACCTAGATAACTGATGAATGTAATTCAAAATGCATGGCACATAGTTTACAGCTTCACTGATCACTGATTAAGCTATGTCATTCTTAGCAACCATGTTCATTATCTAATTCTGGTTTCATTCTTCATCACTCAGTAGCCTATCTGTGAGTTTACTTGGCAGTACACAAAGCACACACCAAGCTGACATGGAGGAGGATGTAAGGCGTTGATGACTATATCATTTTTTCTATGATTTTGTAGTATGTATATGTCTCTTTTAAGTCAACATGACCAAATCACCTAGAGCCATATTTTACACCATCCAGTGGCTAGCCCTGACATGCCACACAGTCTGTGATTCTGAGGATACTGCACACCACAGTAGATGCCCAAAGTGGTTGGTTTATACAACTCTTCCTCCTATAGGGTACAACATAGAGTCTGTGCTGCTGTCCACAGCTCCATTCATTGGTGAGTTTGAGGTGGAAGCACTCAGCATGTTTTTCAGAGGTGGGAAGAATGCCACAGAGACAGAGGAAGATACCAACTAGTCATCTTCTCCCTTGCTGCCTCATGCTCACTTCACGCTGGGTCTGCTAACACCTCAAAACAGCATGTGTGAGGACTACAGAACAGATCTGTGGCCTAGCTAGGTATGGAAATAAGGTACATAAGGAAATCTGGTGGTGGAATGCAGAAGTCCAGAAAGTTATCAAAAGAAAGAAGGAGTGCAGGAAAAAGGTGGTTTGGCCACATGTGCAGAAGCAGATGACAATCTGGTGAAAATTTGGGATAGACATAAAGAAGGTAAGAGAAAACAAGTGTGTCCAGCAAAGAGGCGGATCGATTGTGTGAGAGAAGTTCTGCAGCAGAGAAGTAAATATTGTGGGAAGAAATATCCAGGGAATTGTTATGGCTAGGCTTGCATAGGCCCTAGGGCCAATAGCCTAGTACCAACCTATGAACCTATAAACAGTCAGGCATGAGTGTTGAAGCAGACAGAAATGAGAGAGATGATGAAAGTTAAAACGACACCTTGACCCCATGTAGAAAAATGGGAAAAAAGGGGGTTGATGATGATTATGATGATATGTCTCTTTTAAAAGACTTTCCAAATTAAAGGAATATGTTAAATTTAGGCAGAATCATTTGTTATTAAATTGAATATACTGAACACAAAATCTTATACCAATGTAAGAAACTACTCCAGGGACCATTTCTAATGAAGGATTTATAAAGACATAGAGGCAGGACATTCATAAAATTCACTTTTATTAAACTCATAAACTGCAAGATTGATTCACTCAGCTTCTTAACATAAAATAAACAGTACCTTTAAAATTGTTCAGCAAACATACCACTGAGGATACAGTTGAGCCTCTTTCCTAGGCCCTAGTCAATGCATTCCCAGATGACAGAAACTTTTCCTAGACATCACTCCCAACTTCATTGACCAGGCACTGCACATTTTACTCTCAGGTTTTAGGCTTTTCTCCTAGGCCTCACTCTTAGTTCCAAAAGTTTCAAGGCCTTTTTCCTAGGTCTCACTTTTGATTTCAAAACCCAAATGCAGTCTACACATTATGTTTCCCATATTAGATCTGACTGAACCCTCTCTCAGTCCATACTTCCAGGTCTTCTTACAGTACAGACAACACTGTCTTTCCAGTCAAGAACTAATATTCTGCCTTCACCCTTCTAGGTTGCTCTGTTTATAGAGAGGCAAAACCTCCAGTCAGTTGTGAACTCCATGGGCATCACCAGAATAAGATTCCAACACCTTGCTTACTTAAATGAATACACACATTAACACACATTTTCAGCTGTTGTGACACAAAATCATAACATTTGCAACACTTTACAATTTTTGCAAGTTCAACAGTCTCAAAATGTTAAACCAGGAAAATATAGCTGCACAATGAAAGGATCTCTTTTGAAAATGAAAGTCACATATCAAATTCTGCCTAGTCAAGGAAATGTGACAAGAGGAAGAATGAATTGTTGACATAAGGCGAAATTATGGATTCAATCTGTCTAACATCAAAGAAAACACATGACAAGGGCTTTGGATAATTCTTTATGAAAAGGAGATAATAGTATCTTGATTTTCAATAGGTGATGCACCATTATTCATTGCTGATATTTTTAGATTAGATTTAAAAAAGAGTAGGCTGTGCTTAAATAAGATATAAATTGCTTTAGATTCCTGCTTGCAGCTGAAAATGTTTTTCTATTCCACTTCTTATGACGAATAACAAAAGCCCATAGACTGCAATTGTACCTGCTGTAAAGGAAACTCAGATGAGTTGAATGAAAACTATTGGTCAAAGACATTTAAAAGGATTTCTTTTTAAAAAATGGACTATATAAGGTATCCTTGGCTAGACCAAGTCCAGCATAGAGTAAATGAAAAAATATAGCTGTTATAAGTTATGAATTGTTGACTGTATTACAAATTGAGTACAACTGAGTATTTCCTGTAAAAAGTAAAAAATATGTAGTGACATGAGATGAAGTTTACATGAAACATTGGAAATGGTAGGTCAACAGTTTTAATGGCATAGATATGACTCCATCTTAAACTAATGTAAAGAAATATCAACTAGCACATTATATAAACTGTTGTGACTACTTTTAGGTTCATAAGTTCATAGGTGTATACTAGGCTAATGACCACTGGCGTCTTTATCTAGCCAAGCATCCCAAAAGTATTCCACAAGTTTATGTGCCTTAGAGGTTATTTTAAGTGGTAGATGCTAGGGCAAGAATTACAGGCTGCCTCTGTCCATTACAGACACAAGTGCTATTATTTCCACGTTTCATATGGATGGGAAGCTTGTTCCAGAGAAGGATAATTCTATGAGACACATACCCGTCTCGCCAATATGTCTGATTTATATCACAACCAAAGTTTAAATCTCAAGACTGAATAATTCTGATGCTATTGACTTTGTGAGTATGCACAGGGTCCATCAGAGTGGGAGACAAGGATGCCTTCTATGCCAGGCATACATCGCCCCTCAGCAATCCATAGAAAACAGACTATAGAGATAGGACTTTGAGCCATTTTGTATAGGACATGCTGTCTACACCCTGTATTCATTTTCTTGTGAGGGACCTCTGTGAATGTTCCAGTTACTGCATGCGCCTGGTCAGGTACATACCAAAGGGAGCATTTTTCTCAAAGATGGGCCTGATAAGAACTGAATATAGTGGAGTGATGACTTCCCTGGGCCTAGGTGCCATGTCCTTGGCTTATACGTTATGCAACACAGAATGATTTTCTTACTATCTTAGACACATGTGGGTCAAAAGCCAGGTTACTATCTACATATGTACCTAAATCCCTGGTTACTGGTTCTACTTTTAGAGATGTGTTATTGATTAAGCAATTTCCTAGGGTGTCTGACTTCCTAAAAGGTACTATTGTGCATTTTCTGGCATTGAGTTTTAAGCTGTGGCTTGGCTATCAGTCAATTATCTGTGTTAGTCCTTCCTGTAGGATGTTAGCAGCTTGCAGGGATTCTATGTTTTTTAGTACTTTGCAATCATCTGCAAGCTTAGTCAGCCAGAGGCCCTTAATATTGGTCTTGACTTCCGAGATGTAGATGCCAAAAAGTAGCAGACCCAGCACAGAACCCTGAGGGACTCCACTTCTGACCATCCTCTTTGTGCAGGCGGTATTCCCTATCCTAACTTCCTGGGTATTATCTGAGAACCAGTTGGCTATCCAATGTGTTACAGAGACATTTATGGCTATATCCATCAGTTTACTTACAATGACCAAGTGAGATATTGTATCAAATGACTTACCAGGTGAACGTAGTAAGCATGCACCATTTTCCTTCATCCATTGCCTTTATGATTTTCTCCAAGAATTACACCAGGGTGAATAGGCATGACCTACTGCTGGCAAAACCAAACCTGGTTGGATTTAGTGTGTTAAGTTTTTTATGTCCTTATTAATCATTTCCATGATAATTATTCCCATTGTTTTGCATATGAGACTAGCCAGACTTATTCGACTTGCAGTTCTCCATTCACTTGGCACAAAGCCTGTCTGAAGGCTATAGTTAAACAGTGACTCAAGTGGTCCTGATATGTCAGGTTTCAGGCTGGTTAGGGGACATCCTGGGATATTATCAAGACCCATTGATGCAGAACTTTTGGCCTTAGAAAACTCATCTAGGGCCTGCTCCTCTAGTGGTAGTGGTTATTGTTTGATATTTCCTACAGGGTAGATAGCTGGCAGACAGAGGGATAAAACTAGAGCTGAATTTGTTGGCCAGCACATTTGCTATGTCTTCTGGCTCATGTAGGTCACCCTATTTACAGTTTGTTCTGTACACTGATTTGTGCTACCTTTTAGGTTTTGGACATACCTCAAGAAAGCCTTGTAGTTGCCCTTTGCCTGGGAGGCTTTTTTATATCCAGTTGGGCTTTAGTAGACTTAATTTGGCCTCCTAATTGTTTGTTTAGATTGAAAAGAGTACTTTTTATCATGCTGGGCATAGCACTTTCTAATCTTGATGTACAACTTGTTTATGCCTGAATTTTACCAGGGTTGTTTGTTTTATTTTTTGAGTTATTTTTGGACTTATTTCTTGTAGGCACATCTGTCTCTATGCATTTATTGCCAAGGTTGTCCAGGATTTCTGTTAAAAATTCTGCATAGGCAGCTATATTCTCAGGGTTTTGGGGGCTTGAACTTTTGACAGTTTATCACTTAGTAGTAGGAAGTTTACCTTATAATAGTTCCTAAATGTTACTGGGTTAGCTGGGTCAAAGAATTGATTTTTATTATGAAAGAGGCAGTTCTGTGGTCTGACCTTACCAGTCAGGACACTACACTGGGGGATAGTTGTGGTGGGGGTAGGGGTGCTATACAGCATTCTCCCTTGTTTGTGAATATCGGCTTAAGTATGTTTGCACTCCTCTTGGGCATATAGACTATCTGTTCCAAGGTATTTGTGTTTGCAAAGTCCAGGAATCTGTAGGCCTGTTTGTATGGGGCTGTGTAAATATACCAGTTCTTATGGGGGTAGTTGAAGTCACCTATGAATATGGTGCTAGACTGAATGGTGAAAGCCTGCAGTAAGTCCATGTGTGTGTTAAATTTTTCCTGGGTCATACAGGGTGACCTATAGCTTGCAAGAATATAACATGGTACATTGCCTATGGAAATCTGGACATGGAGAAGCTCAGGCATGTTGTTCTGTCTGACTTGTCTTGAGGTGAGTTTGTTGCCTTTATAAATTGAGAGAGCTACATCTTTGGTCCCCATTTGTGCAGTAGCTGGCCTAAATGTGTTGAAGGCTTTGCAGCTCTGTACTGCCAGGGTGCTCTCAGTGGCTTTAGACCATGTCTCAGTAACTGCACAGATATCCACATTCTTCAGGGTGAGCAAAGCCTTCAGCAAGTGAAGTTTCTTGTTTAGGCTCCTGGATTTGAGCAGTAACATCTTTAGATTCCTTTTGTTTGGTTTTACTGTGTCAGAATGTTTGTCAGTTTGGCATTGCCCAAAAAGCCACCATGGGAGAGGACAATGTTTTTGTCAATATTCAAAAGCACAGAGAGGACAGGTGCAGTCCATCCCTTGACAAAGCATCATGGTTTGTTGACCATATTCTCCCATACTGAAAAATAATCTACACCCATGGAATGAATCCAGAATCTAAGCCAGTTATTAAAGTCAATATTCTTTTGTTCATATTTTAATCATCCTTGTGGAAGGTTGAATGCTGCTCAATGCTAGGTACATACCAGCCTGGGACACATAGCCCAAGAGTTTTACACCCACGTGGACTATGACTGACTCATACTGGTACTTGTGTTCTAATGACTTGAGTGCATGAGTGATTTAGTGGATCCTGGTCCCTGATGGACAACTCACAATGAGTTTTCCTTTATTCAGCTTGGTGAGCGAGATGTCTATATATCTCACAATGGAGTCTCCTATGGCTAAAGTATCTAGTAATGTGTTGGCTTGCCTTATGGTATTTCTAGTAGAGTATTTCTAGTAGAGATTTCAAAGGGTGTGGTTGTTTGTGTTTTGTTGTGTTTGGTGTTGTTTTGGAGGATTCTTTTTGTAGGACAAATGTTTTGGAGGTCTTTGGAGTTTAGAAAGGTTGCTTTTAGGTACCTCAGCATTTATTGGTCTATGTGTTGGGTCAGTACTATGCTTGGTGGGTGTAATGCTTACATTACTGACATCCTGATTGTTATTTTGACTGCTTTTGTGTGACGATCTTACCTCCAATGACTTTTTGTAATTACATGTCTGTATCTTTTCTCTACTGATTACTTGGTTATCAGTGAACATAAGATAATTCCTACATTGTGTCAGGATGCTCATATCTGCCAAGTTAGTAGTGAAGAAATTTGGGAAGTGCCCAGCCATGGTGTTAGATCCTTTGTAGGTAAGCTACAAAGAGGTGGTGGTATACCAGAAGTTTACAGCTTTTTAACGTATATGCTATAAGGGTAGAAACTATAGCTAGGTATTTTATGACTAAATCTGTGTGGTAAATATGCCCCCCACCCCCCAAGCTCTAGTTACAACAAACACAGCTGGCCAAAGCTGGATTTTTGTTTTAAGTTTGAAAAGTGACTGAACCACAGAATTAGATGAGCGATGCTAATACTCTACTTAAGACCTCAGAAAAATAACAACATTGTAAAAGCCAAATCAGTTCACAGCTGTAGCTTCAGATTCAGAGGAGAAATAGGAAAAGTGCAGAAAAATGAAAGCCCACTCAGAATGGATTTAAATACATGGGCACAAAACAGCTTGAAAAGCACTGCAAGTAAAACAATGTCTTCAATTAAAAGATTTAAATTTAGATTTTGAACAAACAAAAAGCATGACCTCACAAAATATATTTAAATAAGTACAGTAGTTTAAATTTACTTCCCTGAATGTAAAACGTAGTGCAAATGCATTGTTTGATATTAGCCTGAAGAGAACTTTTCAGCTTCTAATTTTAATGAGTCCATAAAAATGAATTAAGTAAACCATGTAGTACATTTGGTACATAACATAAATGCACATGCCCTTTTAACAAAAATAAATAAATATGGAGAATTCATTCAGTACAAGTTAAAGGACTTGGATTTTGTGTAATCCAATAAATGTAAATCTATCATTCTTCAAATATTCACTGAGTAGACTGAGAATGTTTGAGGTAAAATGTAACAAATTTTAAATGTCTGCCTCTTTGGCAAGATTTACAACTTTATTCCACACCTACAGAAATTTTCCTGAAGAAATGAAATAAAATGTATGAAATGTGTACTGATGTGATTCTAACATCATTCAGACTGCAAAGAAAATCAGTCTTAAATTGAGACTATCTAAGTAAAATATAGATTTAAATCTGTAGCACCAATGGTAACTTCATTGAGTACCAGGACCTGGGTCTCGGTCAAAATTCTTGGAAAGAAAAACAAAAAGTGATCTCTGACAAGATATAAGGAAGTAGAATATTTTCCAGTAATTAAAAAAATTGAAACTGGACACTGCTTCCTGCTGCCTAGAGATATACATGACTAACCTTGCCTGTTCTCATGATACATCAGACTTTTCATCTAGTAAAGTGACTAAACTTCTTCAGATACAATGTTAACTGTTACTTAAATCTAAGTTCACAAAGTCATGTAACCAATGTTGTACCCCCTGGTGTTAACTCCTTTGCACCCTTCCAGTCCAACAAACAAGTGGGCCAAAACCCTACAATACAAGTAAACAACAGTAAAAAAAACTGCAAAGAGACTGGAAGGACTACAGTAATGGAGTAGCCTACCCGAACCCTCTTCCCTCACAGGGTTGGAACCCCATTGGTGGAATGCACACACAGCCTCAGAATCAAGGAAACATCAATGAGTGCAACCAAGAGGAAGTGACGTCACCAAGGTCAAGTATGAGTAATCAAACTAACAGGAACCATATGGAATGTAACACTAGATCTAATAACAGTCCTTATGGCAATGGCTGTATAGGAAATGGGCTTTATAATCAAACTCAACAAGTCAACCACCAAAATTTTTGCAAGTCCAGAGGGCAGAATCACAACCTGAACTGCCAAAACCAAGCATGAGTGTACAACACCCAGGGAGCCAACAGATGGAAGAGGTAACTGACTTTAACAATGAACTATTATTACAGAGCATCAACCCATGCAACATAGTCTCTAATAGGGAAGGCGACTTCAAAATTTACAACTTTAACAACTATGCAATTGATAACGAACTGACTGACTTCTTCGCTAAAGGTTTAATATTTGTGCCTTCACATCATCTGGACTTAGCAAAATTATGATTGATCTTTAAACTGTTTATTCGGAAGTTGGATTTGTCAGTCTTATTGGGCAATCAGGCCCAGAATGAGCAAGAACTATGAATTGCTAGTACATTTAACCCACCCATTCATCCAACATTATCTCTGTTTGATCGCATTTGTGAGGTTGATTTTAGATCTAGGTTTAGCTCACTAAATAGGTTTCATAGTAACAGCAATGTGTCTAAAACAGAGCTCGACACCTTGGTCCATTTTAGGTGTTTACCAGTGCGTATGATGAAAACAGATAAAGGGAATTGGTTAGTTTTAATGAATGTTTCAGATTACCCAAGAAGGATGCAAAAAGTACTAGATAGTGACGCATACAGTAAAGTCAGTTTGAATGAATTAAATGTGGCATATGGCTGTATTAGATCATATATTAATGACTTCTTTATTGATGCTTCCATCAACATCAACATGTATAATAACCTTTCTGTACCATCCCCTAGATTACCAGTATTGTTCGGTATTTCAAAAATACACAAGAGTGTTGCAGATCCACCAGTGTGGGCATTAGTAGACACTAGACAGTCGATAACTTACCCATGTGCGAAAGTTGACTTAATTTTAAAGAAATACATCATCCAAGAGTCACAGATATGTAAGGACTCATGGTCCTTTTTGTCAGAGATTAATGCATTGGACTTTAAGGGTAAATTTGACTTCCTGATGGTGGACATGCAGTACTTATACACCTCAATTCCCCATGGCTTCGGGATTGAATGGGTGGTTGACCATTTGAGATTGAAGGGTGTGCCCCAAATGGAAATAAGGTTAATAGAGGACCTACTGGTTATTATATTGGAGAACAACTATGTGATGTTTGATAAAAAAGTTTATTTACAACAAATTAGGGTAGCAATAGGCTCACCATGTGGGGCGAGTTTTGCCAACCTGGTGATGTCCCATTGGAAACAATAATTTATTTTGTGTAACAGTACCATCAGTATATATATTTATTTCTAGACTCAGTTCCTTGACAACATTTTTATGATTATCAAAGGAGACATAAGGAGGGCCAATGACATGGTGAACTATTTGAAAAATACTACTGATTTTTTGGGGTTCACTAGTTCTTATCATGATGATATGATGGCCTACTTAGACATACAGTTAAAAAAGGATAGGATTAACCAGAAGTACACATCAAGGATTTACAGGAAAAAGACATACTCTAATTCTTTCCTGCACTTCACTAGTTCACACCCATTTCACCAAAAGAGATCGGTGATTAAGGGTCAACTGGTGTGAGCAGCAAGGATAATAAGTGAAGATGAAGACTTTGATGTTGAGTGTGAATACCTAGGTCAGATGTTCTTATAGGGGTTATCCAAACACTTTAATAACCCAATTAGTAACTGAAGTTCAAATGGAGAAGGGGTTTTTACACCCCTATATTAAATAAAGGAGATATAAGTGTCAACGGCCATGACTGTATAATATTGAACATTCAGTTCAATTAGATGACAACATCATGGCAGTTAACAACACTGGCCCTCAATTTACCCTTAGCTTCATTACCACATGCAGTATTAATGCAATAGAAATCAAAAGAATACTAGTTAAAAACTGGGATTTATTAACATTGGATAGAGACATCATGCACAAGGTAGCTGACTACCAGGTGGTTATATTTAAAAGAGGTAGGAATACGAAGAACCTGTTGGAAACTGGGGTCCCAACTAGTAGTAGGAATCCGGGCATGTATAGATGTGATATGTTACCAATGTAAACATACGGAAATAGGACAGGTTTTTAGAACTAGGAATAAGCCATATTCCATCAGGAACAAATTTAATTGTAACTCTAGATCAATTGTCTACTTGGCTCAGTGCCAGTATTTTGCGGCATTTTACATTGGTAAGACTGACCATAAACTTAGGGAATGGGTGTATGAGCACATTTATTGCATTAGTAGGAACAAGTTAGATAGTGCATTGGCATGCATTGTGCTTATCACCTGACCCATAAATTCAAATTTTGAGTTATTGATCAGGTTCCTGTGGATATTAGGGTGGACCAACTTCTCTACTATTGGAAAGGTTAGAACTGTTATGGCAACTGAGATTGAATTCTCGCCAATTTCCAGGTCTAAACAAAACATGTTCTATTGCATACATTTTGAAATTGAAAAGTCTGACACGATGTATAAGCATTTATATGTTTAAGTTAGGTCAATGTTTACTTACAGCATTCACAATTGGAGTTCTATTCTGTATTCTGTGTTTTTTAACCTTATTTTACCAACAAGGGTAATGTTCATTTTAGTTTTTAATTTAATAGGTTTTACATTGTGTTGTTTACTTGTATTTTTAGGGTTTTGGCCCGCTTGTTTGTTGGAAAGAGGGTTTGCCTAAATTGTAAAATGTGCAAAGGGGTTAACACCAGGGGGTACAACATTGGTTGGTACTTATGTATTATCACAACCACATTCCAAACAGCTGGATAATATGTAACTGCCGATAGCAGCTTAGTAACTGTATAATTGAAATACTGACAGTTTGTCTGTATTTTAGGCTTTCTCCCCACTTCTTGACTAGCAGGTTGAGTTCCGTTAAATAAGGAGCCAAATCATTCAAAGTGTGTGTGGTGTGGGGAGGGGGGGTTACAGGGCAGTCTTTGACCCTGTGCTGTATTGCATAAAAACTCTCCCAAACCCATGCATGTACTCCAAAAGTAACTGCTCCTTTACTAAGAATGAATGAACCAGACTGCAATCTTTAATATGTTGCCCTATAGAAAGCGCAACAGATTTGGGTCTGATTTCGCAACCTGTACAAGTGTACCTGTGCTATGTTCAAATGTTCTTCATTAGACTTTCTTCAGAAGTAATTGTGGGGGGTTGTTTTCACTTTTTAGTTTATCTTATTTATGGATCTTATTTATGGGCGAAGATATGACTGTTCTGTTCAACACACTCTTGTTGGCTGGCACTCTGCGGAAGTCAGCAAATTACCCTTCTGAATGACAACTTATTTCACTAACAATATGGAAAAACAGTGCATTCTGTTATGAAATACTTCACGTTACTAATACATCGGTGCATAATTCGCGAAAGAAGGAGAAACCAAAATGTTGGAGCAACTAAGTATTAACAACAAAACTGCTGCAAATGTTCTGCCAGGCTGGCCCCAGCATAGCCAGTCACCATTGCCTGATAATTCTTTCACAAAGCCAAATATTATCCAGTCAGACATAAACTACCCTGAATTGCTATCGGCAGTTACGTATTATCCAGCTGTTTGAATGTGGTTGCGATAATACGCAAGTACCTATTGGTCATATGACTTTGTGAACTTAGATTTAAGTAACAGTCTTTAGGTTAACATTGTATCTAAAGAAGTTTAGTCACTTTACTAGACAAAAAGCATTTTATGTTTTCTCATTTTGTCTTTCTAGTTGACATACTACTCATTTTATTAAATTTATTGTGTGAGTGAAACTGTGTGGACCTTTTTAGCCTTTGCTGTTGTAGTCAATATTGAGTTTCATAACAGGTAAGGTTTATAGGTAGGTACTATGCTAGCTACCCTTGTGGGCCATTTTAAGCTTGACCAATTTCCATTTCAAGGGTGAAAATTGAACTGTACCTTCTGTAAACACCTTAAACAATATACCAACCCCCAATCCCAATTACTTTACTTTTCATGCAGTTCATAACAAATACTAAGAGAGATTTAATTTGGATTTCAAAAACTAAAACTGATGTTATATCTGTTAATTGGTAGAACTCAAACTGATTAATTCAAGACACTCCTTACTGCCTTCAATAATATGTAATTCGTACATCAGCTCCACATACAGTACACTAAATAAATTAAATTGCTATATTGTAGGATTTAAGCAAAGAATGTATTTAAAGACAAGTTTAATTTCTTGTGTATAGACAGACTGAGAGGCCAGTTTACAAACAGACATAACTACTTGCATTACATAAAGATTTTATTAAGAGGTAACAAAAGAAAATGATACATTATATGCCTATAAATGTGTGTAAGTGTTAAATGCATTATCATAACATCTATTGATTTTAAAACTGTTATTGATTCTGAATCATAGAAAATGACAAAGCATTATACAAAATATACACTTTATATTACTTAAAGCAAAGTAAAATGTAGTATATGAGTTTCTAAGTGTAACCTTATACAGGGTAAAATAAAAAGTCATTGACTGAGGGGAAATAAGCCTGTACAGCAATAATTTATGCAGACACAAAGTAATATGACTAGAGAATGTCATGAATTTAAATTATTTTAGATAAAGTTATCGTATGTTATACTGTGAGGGGTTAAGAAAATGTAATCAGTTCTATAAGACTTATTTTATAGCATGATAAATGCACTGAGAGATTTTTTTTTACTAGCACAGGACCAAAGAGAAATTAATGTACAAGTTAATATTAATAATAGTGCAATATTCCTCACATTATTGCTGCTGAACAAATATGCACAAATGACTCAAACAGGTTCTTACATTATTTTCTGTCTCTTGAACCCAGGGTAAGAGGATTTACTTAAATTGTAAAATGTGCTTATTTGATCTTATAGACATCAGGTATGATACGAATTGAAAAGAAAAGTTTAAGATTATAGGTGGTACTCATAGTCACTTGCACAAACGTGATAGGTGTATTCCTGATGATTATGAACGAGCATAACAAAGGCACAATTCACAGAGGTCATTTACGGTAATGCACAAGGCCTGAAAAATAATGAGATGCAAATATTATAAAGCATAGTATGCTAATTATGTGGTTTTGCAATTCATAGTCCGACATCCCTGCAGTATGTGCATCAATTGTTAAATGCTGAGTTTTGCATTTGATATTGTTGTTGCAGTCCACAAACTTGTTTCTCCAATTATTCAAAAGCCGTTCCCTGACATGCAAACTAATTAGTTCACCAGCAGCACTTTCATTAGTTTGTATTAAGTATGCACAAGCACTAAAACAACACAATAATTTATTTTGCACAGCAGTCACTTCAGCAATCTGAAAATGCATGCACAAGAACTTCTCTAACACACAAATGAATTCTTTCACTAAATAACATTTCCTAGTATGCACAAAAATAAAACATTTCCCCAACTGATCCCTTCAGTAATATGCTCTAATATGCACAGGCACTAAAATAAAACATTTTCCCAAACCGACCCCTTCAGTAAAATGTCTAGGAATGCACAAGCACAGAAATGAAACATTTCCCCAAACTGCCCCCTCAGTAAGATGTAGAGGTACACACAAGTATTAAAATGAAACATTAAATGAAGTGACCTCTTCAGTAAAATGTCCATGTATGCACAAGAACTGAAATGAAACATTCACTGAAGTAACCCTTCAGTAATATGTTCTGCTATGCACCAGCAGTAAAATGTAAAATTCACTCAAGTGATCCCTTTATAAATAAGTTCAGGTATGTACAAGTACTGAAATTAAACATTCACCCCAGCCACCCCTTCAGTACTATGTCCAGGTATGCATAGCCAATAATATGAAACATTTCCCCAATCAACTCTTTCAGTAAAATGACCACGTATGCACAATTACTGAAAGAAAGATTTACCCAAATGATCCCATGCAAAAACATGTTCTAGTGTGCACATGCACCAAAATAAATAATTTCTCCAACTCACCCCTTTAGGAACATGCCCTAGTATGCACAGGCACTAAAATGAAAACAATCACCCAAGTGACACCTTCAGTAAAATGTCCAGGTATGTACAAGTACTAAAATGAAAAATTCACACAAGCAAACCCTTCAGTAAAATCTCCAGTTTTCACAAGCACTGAAATGAAACATTTACTCAAGTAATCCATTCAGTAATATGTCCAAGCATACACAAGCACTGAAATGAGACATTTACCCAAGTGACTAATTCAGTCAAATGGCCAAGTATGCACAAGCACCAAAATGAAAAATGTCTCCAATGACCCACTCAGTAAAATGTCCAGGTATGCACAACCATTGAAATAAAAAAAAAATCACCCAAGTGACCCCTTTAATAATATCTCCAGGTATGTATAAGCACTAAAATGAAACATTCACTTCACTGAAGTGACCTTTTCAGTTAAATATGCGGATGCACACAAGCACTGAAATCAAAAAGCCACCCAAGAAAACCCTTCATTAATATGTCCAGCTATACACAAGCATCAAAATGAAACATTTCCCCAAGAGACCCCCTTCAGTAATATGTCCAGGCATGCACAAGAACTAAAATGGAAACATTCACTCATGTGGCAGCTTCTTTAATAAGTTGTGCATGTACGAGCACTGAAATGGAACATTTCCCTAAGTGACCACTTCAGTACTATGTCCAGGTATGCACAAGTAATAGTATAAAGCATTTCTCCAAGCGACTCCTTCAGTAAAATGTCCAAGTATGCATAAGTACTAAAATGAAGCCATCACCCAAGTGACCTCTTCAGTAATATGTCCAAGCATGTGCAAGCACTAAAATTAAACATTTCCCCAAGCAACCCGTTCAGTAATATGTCCAGGTATTTACAAGCACTAAAATGAAAAATATACCCAAGCATCCCCTTCAGTAATGTGTCCCGGTATGCTCAAGCACTGAAATAAAACAATCACTAAAGCAACCCACTTAGTAATATGTTGAGGTATGAACAAGCACTAAAATTAAATATTTCCCTAAGCGACCCCTTCATTTAAATGTCCAGGTATCTGTAAGCACTGAAATAAAACATTTTCCATGCAACCCCTTCAATAGTATGTCCAATTATCTACAAGTACTAATATAAAACATTTCCCCAAGTGACCCCTACAGTAAAATATCCAGGTATGCACAAACACTGAAATAAAATATTCACTCAAGTGACCCCTTCAGTAATACATCCTGGTATGTACAAACACTGAAATGAAACAATTTCCCCAAGTGACCTTCTCAGTAATATGTCCAGGTATGCACATGGAATAATATGAAAAATTTCTCCAGGCAACACCTTCAGTAATATGTCCAGGTATGTGCAAGCACTGAAACGAAATATTCCCCAAGTGACCCTTAAGTAATATGTACAGGTAAGCACAAGCACTAAACTAAAACATTCACCCCCAATGACCCCTTCCGTTATATGTCCTGGTATGTGCAAGCACTGAAATTAAACATTCACCCAAGTGACCCCTTCAGTAATATGTCCAGGTATGCACATGGAATAATGAGAAACATTTCCCCAAGTGACCCCTTCAAGAAGATGTCCAGGTATGGGCAAGAACTGAACTGAAACATTCACCCAAGCAATACCTTCAGTAATATGTCCAGGTATACACAAGTACTAAAATGAAACATTCACTGAAAAACCCCTTCATTAATATGAACAGATATGCACAAGCAATAAAATAAAATATTTCCATAAGCGACCAATTCAGTAAAATGTCCAGGTATGTGCAAGCACTGAAATGAAACATTTCCTCAAGTGACAATTCAGTAATATATATATATATAGGTATGCATAAGCACTGAAAGGAAACATTCACCCAAGGGACCTCTTTAGTAATATTTCCAGGTTTGCACAAGAACTTGTATGAAACATTTTTTCAAGCAACCACTTCCGTAAAATGTCCAGGTATGCAAAAGGACTGAAATGAAATATTCACTCAAGCAAACCCTTAAGTAATATGTCCAGCTATGCCCAACCACTGAAATTAAACATTCACCCAAGGGGACCCCTTCAGTAATAAGTCTTGATATGTACAAGCATTGAAGTGAGAGATCAGATGGCTTAGTGGTTAAGGTCTTCACCTCCCATGCACAAGGTACAAGGTTCGATTCTGACCTCCGACAAATGCCTGTTTGGAGTTTGCATGTTCTCCCTGTGTCTCCGTGGAGTTTCTTCCATGTCTGAAAAACATGCTGTTTCCATCTTAAACTCACCAATGAATGGACAGCAGCATAGAGGTGTGCAGTATCCCCAAGATAGTAGAACACAGATCATAAACTGCATCTTGTGGCAGGGCTAACCACTCAACAGTATAAAATATGGCTCTAAGTGATTTGGTCATGTTGAGTAATGTCACCAAAAATGGGCATGGGTGGGTTGAGGATCCAGCCTACTCTCACCCATACCAGGGACCCTTGTTAATGGTGGGAGGGGTATATGTGCCCCTATTGGCCAGTGTGTGCCCACCATAAAGCCCAGCAGCTACTAGCTGGCCGGTGTCTAGTTGCCCAGCCTGGGTACTCTGTTGAGCAAAAGCTGGATATAAAACCAACCAACTGAGCATTGCTACACTTAATGTAAGTTCACTGACAGGACGCAGCTTGGAAGTGGATGATATGGAGGAGGCTGTACATCCTATGTATCCAAGAGATGAGATGGAAGGGCAAAGCCACTTGGCTTGGGATCCAGACTCTACTGGGGACAGGCTAGATATTGTGTAGGAATTGTGGTGAGAGAGAGGCTTCAGAAGGCAGTGAGGGATATCATCAAAATTAATGACAGAGTCATGGCAATCTGACTCCAGTGTATCAATAGGGCAATATTTATAATATCAGCATATGCTCCACAGCAGGGTTGTTATAGTGAGGAAAATAATGCATTCAGACAGCAGTTACAGGACCTACTAGATAAAGCAGGGCAACATGATGACTTGAATGCACATATCGGGACAGACAGAACAAGATATGAGGACTGCCTGGGTCGACATGAGTGGGATAACAGGAATAAAGAAGGAGAAGCCATTCTAGACTTTGCTCTGGCAAATGGCTAGATAGAAGCCAACACATGGTTCAGAAAGAGAGACAGTCAAAAGATCGCATACAAGTGTAGCCAACATGCAACTCAGGTAGTCTTCCTCCTAGTAAGGAAAAAAACTGGGGTAAAATCCATGATTGCAAAGTTATCCCCAGTGAAACAGTCAGCCCACAGTATAAACCATTAGTTCCCACAATCATCTGCAAGCAGTGGTCAGAGAAGGCACTAAGGTCAACAGAGACCAGGCTGAAGACCTGGAAGTTGACTGGAGAGAAAGTACAGCAGTTCAAGGAATTACTCAGAGCTCTAGCACACCAAGAAGAGGAGGAAATAGGTGGAGTTGAAGAAGAGTGGCAGTGCCTAAAAACAGTATGTGTTAGTACTACAGAAAAGATATGTGGCCGAGCCAGGTATGGAAATAAGGTACATAAGGAAAGCTGGGGGTGGAATGCAGAAGTCCAGGAAGTCATAAAAAGAAAGAATGAGTGCAGACAGAAATGGGAGATACAAAAGACTGACCAGGCTAGGAAGGACTACTGGTTGGCTAACAAAGAAACTAAGAAAGAAGTTGCAATAGCAAAGAATACAGCATCGGAGGCACTCTACCAACTTCTGGAAAGTGACTCAGTAAGGGGCACAAAGAAACTATATCAGGTTGCAAGGCAAAGACAGAAAGATAAAGAAGATAGTCAGACACCCTTCATAATGGATGCCAGCAACAACCTACTTACCAGTCCACAGGACATCAAAGGCAGATGGAAAGAGTATTTCCTGCAGCTTCTGAATGAAGAAAACCCCACAGAAGCTGTACTGCCCCAGAAACAGCCTACAATTAGAGAAGAAGAGGAGCCCACCTTAGAAGAAGTAAGAACAGCACTAAGGAAGATGAAGTAAGAGAAAGCATCAGGCTCAGATGAGGTGACAGCAGATATGCTAAAGATGCTGGGTGATATAGGGAAGAAATGGCTCCTGACAGTACTAATAGCAGTGTGGAAAGGCGTATCCCAGATGACTGGAGAATATGCATACTTGTGCCAGTGTACAAGAACAAAGGGGACATCCATAACTCTGGGCAGTACAGAGGGATCAAACTCCTACCACACTGCATAAAAGTACTGGAGAGAGTGATTGATAAATGGATACGCAGAATAGTAGAAGGTAAGATGGGAAATGAACAGTTCGGATTCAGAGCAGGATGCAGCACAATTGACCCAATGTTTGCACTGAGACAGATACTTGTGAAGAAGCTAGAAATAAGGACAGAGTCCAACTGGGCATTCCTAGACTTGGAGAAAGCATATGACAAGGTCCAAATAAAGATAATCTGGGCAATACTGCGGTGGTTTGAAGTCCTGGAAACATTGATAGAATTAGTGCAGGCTGTGTAAAAGGACCCAGTGACTCAAGTACGAACAGTGTTCGGCCTCACAGAGGGGTTCCCAGTGAGAGTGGGTGTACATCAGGGTTCAGCTCTGAGCCAACTGCTGTTCATACCGGTGATGGATTTCATTAGCAAATAGGTTGGAGGGGACAGATCAACAAAGCTGCTGTATACAGACGATGTAGCAGAACAGGCATACTCTGAGCTAGAATGTTAGCAAAGGATAGGAGAATGGAATGCAAATCTGAAGGCACGTGGGATGAAACTAAGCACAGATGAGATGGTGGCAATGGCAGCAAATTGGGGAAATCAGAAGAAGCTGAGAATAGAGATAGAAGGGAAGATAGAGGAAAACAGGTAAACCACTTCAAGTATCTAGGAGGGGTGGTTGAAAAGAAGTGTAGTCTGAATGAAGAGGTCAAAGCTAGAATCAGAGGGACTGCAGCCAACTGGCATAGAGTATCAGGTGCAGTCCATGACAGAAGAATGCCAAAGAAGCTGAAAAGCATGGTGTACAAGTGGTGTGACCAGTACTACTGTATGGTACAGAAACCTGAGCAGTAAAGGCAGAACAGTTGAAGAAGCTAGAGGTGATAGAAATTAAGTGCCTGAAAAAGGTGGTAGGATGCACACTGTGGGACAGATGAAGAAATAAGGACATAAGAGCAGAAGCCAAAGCATTTCCAATTGCAGAAAAGATCAAAGAGAACAAATTATGGTGGTTTGGGCACATGCATAAAAAAGCAGAAGACAATCTGATGTGGAAGATTTGGGACAGACAGGAAAAAGGTAAGAGGAAGTGAGGACATCCAGCAAAGAGGTGGATGGATTGTGTGAAAGAGGATCTGTGACAATCAGGCATGAGTGTTGAAGAAGACAAGGGTGTGGCACTGAATTGAGAGAAAGGCAATAGTTAACACAATACCCCGACCCCATGTAGAACAAATGGGAAAAAGGGGCTGATGATGATGATGATGATGTACAAGCAGTGAAATGAAATAATTCCCCAAGTAACCTTTTCAGTAATATGTCTATGTATGTAAAAGGAATAATATAAAAAATTTCCCCAGGTGACCCATTCAGTAATATGTCCAGGTGTTCATAAGCACTGAAATGAAAAATTCACCATAGCAACCCCTTCATTAATATGTCCAGGTATGCAGAAGCACTAAAATGAAATACTTCCCAAAACAACCCCTTGTCCAAGTATGTTCAAACACTGAAATTAAACATTTCCACAAGTGACTCCTTCAATAATATGCCCAGGTAGGAACAAGGACTAATACGAAGCATTTCTGCAAGTGACCCCTTCAGTAAAATACTCGGGTATGCACAAGCACTGAAATGAAATATTCACTCAAACAACCCCTTCAGTAATATGTCTGACTGTGCCTAAGCACTAAAATGAAAAATTCTTCAAGATGCCAACTTCAGTTATACGTCCAGGTATGCACACGTACTGACATGAAAAAAATCACCCATGTGACCCCTTTATTAAGTCAAGGTATGCACAAGCAGTGAAATGAAATATTCCCAACAGTGTTCCCTTCAGTAATAAGTCCTGGTATGTGCAAGCACTAAAATAAAACAATTTTCCCAAGTGAATCCTTCAGCAATATGTCCAGGTATGCAGAATTAATAATATGAAACATTTACCCAGGTAACCCCTTCACTAATATGTTTAGGCATATACAAGCTCTGAAATCAAATATTCACCCAAACAATCACTTCAGTAATATGCACAGGTATGCACATGTTCTGAAATGAAACATTCACCAAAGCAATCTCTTGAGTAATATGTCCAGCTATGTGCAAGCACTAAAATGAAACATTCAACCATGCAACCTCTTAAGAAATATGACCCCTTGAGTAATATGTTCAGGTTAATGAAATAACTTATATAAAACATTTTCCCAAGCATCCCCTTTTGTAAAATGTCCAGGTATGCATAAGCATGAAATTAAATATTAACCCAGGTGACCCCTTTAGTAATATGTCTAGCTATGCTCAAGAACTAACATGAAACAGTCACCCAAGTTACTTCTTCATTAATAAGTCCAGGTATGCTTAAGCATTGAAATAAAACATTCACCCCAGTAACCCCTTCAGTAATATGTCCTGATATGCCGAAGCACTGAAATAAAGCATTCCCTCAAGTGGCCCCTTCAGTAATATGTCCAGGTATATAGAAATAAGAATATGAAACATTTCTTGAAGTGACTCCTTCAGTAAAATGTCCAGATATGCACAAGCACTGGAACCAAACATTCACCCAAACACTCCTTCAGTAATACGTCCAGGTATGCTCAAATGCTGAAATGAAAGATTCACCGAAGCAACCCCTACAGTAATATGTAAAGGTATGCACAAGCACTAAAATGAAATATTTCCCTAAGCGACCACTTCAGTAATATGTCTAGGTATGCATACGCTCTAAAATGAAAAGTTTCCCAAAGCAATTCCTTCAGCAAAATGCCCAAATATTCCAAGCATTGATATAAAACATTTCCCTAAGTGCTCCTTTCAGTAATATGTTCAGGTATGCACAAGGAATAATATGAAATATTTCCACAAGTGACCCCTTCAGTAATATGTCCAGGTATGTTTAAGCACTGAAATGAAATTTCACTAAAGCAATTCCTTCAGTAACTTGTCCATGTATGCACAAGTACTGAAATGAAGCATTCACCTAAGGAACCCCTTCAGTAATATGTCCAGGTATACACAAACAGTAAAATTAAATATTTCCATAAGCAACCCTTCAGTAAAATATCCAGGTAAGTGCAAGCACAGAAATGAAACATTTCTGCAAGTGACCCATTCAGTAATATATCCAGGTATGCACAAACAGTGAAATGAGAAATTCACCCAACTGATCTATTCAGTAAAATTTCCAGGTATGCAGAGGCACTGAGATGAAATATTTACCCAAGTGATCCCTTCATTAATATGTCCAGGTATGCACAAAAATTGAAATGAAAAATTCACCCAAGCAACCCCTTCAGTAAAATATGCAAGTATGCATAAGCAATAAAATAAAACATTTACCAAAGCAGCCTCTTCAGTAACATGTCCAGGTATACACAAGCATGAAATGAAACATTCACCCAAGCAACCTCTTCAGTGATATGTCCATGTATACACAATTACTAAAATGAAATATTCCCCAAGTAAACCCTTCAGTAAAATGTCCAGGTAAGAATAAGCACTGAAATGAAACATTTACCCATGCAACTCCTTCAATAATATGTCCAGTTATGCACAACAACTAATATAAAACATTTTCCCATGTAACTCCTTCCAAAAAATATCCAGGTATGCACACACACTGAAATGAAAAATTCACCAAAGCAACCCCATCAGTAATATGTCCAGGTATGCAGAAGCACTAAAATGAAATATTTTCCTAAGCAATCCCTTGTCCAAGTATGTTCAAGCACTGAAATGAAACATTTCCCCAAGTGACCCCCTCAATAATATGTCCAGGTAAGAACAAGTACTAATATGAAGCATTTCTGCAAGTGACCCATTCAGTAAAATACTCGGGTATGCACAACCCCTTCAGTAATATGTCTGACTGTGCCCAAGCACTAAAATGAAAAATTCTCCAAGAGACCACCTTCAGTAATACATCCAGGTATGCACACATACTGACATGAAAAATTCACCCAAGTGACCCTTTTATTAAGTGAAGGTATGCACAAGCAGTGCAATGAAAAATTCACAACAGTGATCCTTTCAGTAATAAGTCCTGGTATGTACAAGCACTAAAATGAAACAATATTCCCAAGTGAATCCTTCAGTAATATGTCCAGGTATGCAGAATTAACAATATGAAACATTTCCCCAGGCAATCCCTTCACTAATATGTTTAGGTATATACAATCTCTGAAATCAAATATTCACCCAAGAAATCACTTCAGTAATATGCACAGGTATGCACATGTTCTAAAATGAAACATTCACCAAAGCAATCTCTTGAGTAATATGTCCAGCAATGCGCAAACAGTAAAATGAAACATTCAGCCATGCAACCTCTTCAGAAATATGTCCAGGTATGCACAATAACTGAAATGATACATTCACCCAAGTGATCACTTCAGTAATATGTCCAGGTATGAAGAAGCACTGAAATTAAAAAAAAAACACCCAAGCAACATATCCAGTAAAATGTGCAAGTATGTACAAGGACTAAAGTGAAACATTCATCCATATAACCCCTTCAGTAATATGTCCAGGAAGGCAGATGTAGTGAAATTAAACATTCACCCAAGTGAATACTTTAGTAAAATGTCCAGGTATGTGCAAGCACTGAAATGAAACATTTACGTAAATGACACCTTCAGTAATATAACCAGGTATGCACAAACACTAATATGAAGCACTTCCCCAGGTGACCTCTTGAGTAAAATGTCAGGTATGCCAAAACACTGAAATGAAAAATTCACCCAAACAACCCCTTCTGTAGTAGTCCCAGGTATGCACAAGTACTAAAATAAAACATTCACCCAAGTGACCCCTTCAGTAATATGTCCAAGTATGCACAAGCACTAATATGAAACATTTCCCAAGTGACCCCTATGCTCAAACACTGAAATAAAATATTCACTAAATTGACCACATCAGCTTTATGTAAGACTATGCCCAAGCACTGAAATGAAAAATTTACCAAAGTCAACCCTTCAGTAAAGAGTCCAGGTATGCCCAAGCACTAGAATAAAAAACTCAACCAAGCAACCCCATCAATAATATATGCAAGTATGTACAAACACTGAAATGAAACATTCACCCCAGCAACACCTTCAGTAATAAGTGTAGGTATGTACAAGGACTGAAATAAAATATTTTACCAAGTGATCCATTCAGTAATATGTTCAGATATGCAGAAGCATTAATATGAAACATTTCCACAAGTGACTCCTTCAGTAAAATGTTCAGGTTTGCGAAAGCATTGACATGAAACATTCACTAAAACAATCCCTTTAGCAATATGTCCAGGTATGTGAAAGTACTGAAATGAAACATTCACCAAAGCAATCCTTTCATTAATATGTCCAAGTATGCACATACACTAAATTGAACTTTTTCTATAAGCGACCCTTCAGTAAAATGTCAAGGTAGGTCCAAGCACTGAAATGAAACATTTCCCACCTTCAGTAATATGTCCAGGAATGCACAAGAACTGACATGAAAAATTTACCCAAGCAACCCCTTAAGTAAAATGTGCAAGTATGCACAGGCACTAAAATTAAGCATTCACCCAAGCAACCCCTTCAGAAATGTGACCAGATATGTACAAACACCAAAATGAAACATTCAGCCAAGCAACCTCTTCACTAAAATGTCCATATATGTACAGTTACAAAAAAGAATCATTTCCCCAACTAACCCCTTCAGTAATATGTCCAGGTAAGAACATGCACTGAAATTAAATTGTCAACCTAAGTGACCCCTTCACAAATATGTCCAGGTAAGTACAAGCACTAAAATGGCACTTTTCCGCAAGTAACCCCTTCCCTAATATGTCCAGGTAAGCACAAGCCCTAAAATGAAATATTTCCCCAAGTAACTCCTTCTGAAAACATCCAAGTATGCACATGTACTGAAATGAAAATTTTCGTAAATGATCCCTTCAGAAAAAAATGTCCCAAGTATGCGCAAGAATTGAAATGAAACATTCACAGAAGCAACCCCTTTAGTGGTATGGCAAAGGCCAACACATTCTGGCTAGGCTTATAAATGCCTTCGGGCAGATAGCCTAGTACCTACTTATGAACCTATGAACCTATGCACAAGCACTAAAATTAAATATTTCTTTAAGTGACCCCTTCAGTAAAATGTCAAGGTATCCACAAGCACTGACATGAAACACTGCCCTAAGCCACCCCTGCAGTAATAACTCCAGATATGCACAGGTACCAAAATGAAACATTCACCCAACTGACCCCTTGAGTAATATGTTCAGGTATATGCAAGAACTTATATGAAAACTTTTCCCAAGCAACCCCTTTTGTAAAATGTCTAGGTATGCATAAGCACTGAAATTAAATATTAACCGAGGTGACCCCTTTAGTAATATGTCTAGGCATGCTCAAACATTAACATGAAACATTCACTCAAGTTACCTCTTCATTAATAAGTCCAGGTATGCAAAAGCATTGAAATAAAACATTCACCCCAGTGACCCCTTCAGAAATATGTCCTGATATGATGAAGCACTGAAATGAAGCATTTCCCCAAGTGGTCCCTTAAGTATTGTGGCCAGGTATATACAAATAAGAATGTGAAACATTTCCAGAAGTGACTCCTTCAGTAAAATGTCCAGATATGCACAAGCACTGGAACCAAACATTCAACCAAACACTCCTTCAGTAATATGTCCAGGTATGCTCAAGTACTGAAATAAAATATTCACTGAAGCAACCCCTTCAGTAATATGTAAAGGTATGCACAAGCACTAAAATGAAATATTTCTGTAAGCGACCTCTTCAATAATATGTCTAGGTATGCATATGCTCTAAAATGAAAAATTTCCCAAAGCAATCCCTTCAGCAAAATGCCCAAATATTCACAAGCAATGAAATAAAACATTTCCCCAAGTGCTCCTTTCAGTAATATGTTCAGGTATGCACAAGGAATAATATGAAATATTTCCACAAGTGACCCCTTCAGTAATATATGTCCAGGTATGTTTAAGCACTGAAAGGAAAATTTCACCCAAGCAATTCCTTAAGTAGCTTGTCCATGTATGCACAAGTACTGAAATGAAGCATTCACCTAAGGAACCCCTTCAGTAATATGTCCAGGTATACACAAGCAGTAAAAATAAATATTTCCATAAGCAACTTTTCAGTAAAATATCCAGGTAAGTGCAAGCACTGAAATGAAACATTTCTGCCAGTGACCCCTTCAGTAATATGTCCAGGTATGCACAAACAGTGAAATGAGACACTCATCCAACTGATCTATTCAGTAAAATGTCCAGGTATGCAGAAGCACTGAGATGAAACATTCACCCAAGTGATCCCTTCATTAATATGTCCAGGTATGCACAAAAATTGAAATGAAAAATTCACCCAAGCAACTCCTTCAGTAAAATATGCAAGTATGCATAAGCACTAAAATAAAACATTTACCAAAGCAGCCTCTTCAGTAACATGTCCAGGTATACGCAAGCATGAAATGAAACATTCACCCAGGCAACCACTTCAGTGATATGTCCATGTATACACAATTACTGAAATGAAATATTCCCCCAAGTAAACCCTTCAGTAAAATGTCCAGGTAAGAACAATCACTGAAATGAAACATTTCCCCATGCAACTCCTTCAATAATATGTCCAGTTATGCACAACAACTAATATGAAACATTTTCCCATTTAACCCCTTCCGAAAAATATCCAGGTATGCACAAACACTGAAATGAAAAATTCACCCAAGCAACCCCATCAGTAATATGTCCAGGTATGCAGAAGCACTATAATGAAATATTTCCCTAAGCAACCTTGTCCAAGTATGTTCAAGCAATGAAATGAAACATTTCCCCAAGTGACCCCCTCAATAATATGTCCAGGTAAGAAGAAGGACTAATATGAAGCATTTCTGCAAGATACCCCTTCAGTAAAATACTCGGGTATGCACAAGCACTGAAATGAAATATTGACTCAAACAACCCCTTCAGTAATATGTCTGACTGTGCCCAAGCACTAAAATGAAAAATTCTCCAAGAGACCACCTTCAGTAATACGTCCAGGTATGCACACATGCTGACATGAAAAACTCGCCCATGTGACCCTTTTATTAAGTGAAGGTATGCACAAGCAGTGAAATGAAATATTCACAACAGTGATCCCTTCAGTAATAAGTCCTGGTATGTACAAGCACTAAAATGAAACAATTTTCCCAAGTGAATCCTTCAGTAATATGACCAGGTATGCACAAAAATTGAAATGAAAAATTCACCCAAGCAACCCCTTCAGTAAAATATGCAAGTATGCATAAGCACTAAAATAAAACATTTACCAAAGCAGCCTCTTCAGTAACATGACCAGGTATACACAAGCATGAAATGAAACATTCACCCAAGCAACCTCTTCAGTGATATGTCCATGTATACACAATTACTAAAATGAAATATTCCCTAAGTAAACCCTTCAGTAAAATGTCCAGGTAAGAACAAGCCCTGAAATGAAACATTTCCCAATGCAACTCCTTCAATAATATGTCCAGTTATGCACAACAACTAATATGAAACATTTTCCCATGTTACCCCTTCCGAAAAATATCTAGGTATGCACAAACAGTGAAATGAAAAATTCACCCAAGCAACCCCATCAGTAATATGTCCAGGTATGCAGAATCACTAAAATGAAATATTTCCCTAAGCAACCCCTTGTCCAAGTATGTTCAAGCACTGAAAAGAAACATTTCCCCATGTGACCCCTCGATAATATGTCCAGGTAAGAACAAGGGCTAATATGAAGCATTTCTGCAAGTGACCCCTTCAGTAAAATACTCGGGTATGCACAAGCACTGAAATGAAATATTCACTCAAACAACCCCTTCAGTAATATGTCTGGCTGTGCCCAAGCACTAAAATGAAAAATTCTCCAAGAGACCACATTCAGTAATACGTCCAGGTATGCACACGTACTGACATGAAACATTCACCCAAGTGACCCTTTTATTAAGTGAAGGTATGCACAAGCAGTGAAATGAAATATTCCCAACAGTGATCCCTTCAGTAATAAGTCCTGGTATGTATAAGCAGTAAAATGAAACAATTTTCCCAAGTGAATCCTTCAGTAATATGTCCAGGTATGCAGAATTAATAATATGAAACATTTCCCCAGGCAACCCCTTCACTAATATGTTTAGGTATATACAAGCTCTGAAATCAAATATTCACCCAAGAAATCACTTCAGTAATATGCACAGGTATGCACATGTTCCGAAATGAAACATTCACCAAAGCAATCTCTTGAGTAATATGTCCACCTATGTGCAAACACTAAAATGGAACATTCAGCCATGCAACCTCTTCAGAAATATGTCCAGGTATGCACAAGAACTGAAATGATACATTCACCCAAGTGATCACTTCAGTAATATGTCCAGGTATGAAGAAGCACTGAAATTAAAAAAAAAAACACCCAAGCAACATATTCAGTAAAATGTGCAAGTATGTACAAGGACTAAAATGAAGCATTCACCCAAGTGACCCCTTCAGTAATATGTGCAGATATGCACAAGCCCTAAAGTGAAACATTCATCCATATAACCCCTTCAGTAATATGTCCAGGAAGGCAGATGTAGTGAAATTAAACATTCACCCAAGTGAATACTTTAGTAAAATGTCCAGGTATGTGCAAGCACTGAAATGAAACATTTACCTAAATGACACATTCAGTAATATAACCAGGTATGCACAAACACTAATATGAAGCACTTCCCCAGGTGACCTCTTGAGTAAAATGTCAGGTATGCCAAAACACTGAAATGAAAAATTCACCCAAACAACCCCTTCTGTAGTATGCCCAGGTATGCACAAGTACTGAAATGAAACATTCATCTAAGTGACCCCTTCAGTAATATGTCCAAGTATGCACAAGCACTAATATGAAACATTTCCCAAATGACTCCTATGCTCAAACACTGAAATAAAATATTCACTAAATTGACCACATCAGCTTTATGTAAGACTATGCCCAAGCACTGAAATGAAAAATTCACCAAAGTTAACCCTTCAGTAAAAAGTCCAGGTATGCCCAAGCACTAGAATAAAAAACTCAACCAAACAACCCCATCAATAATATATGCAAGTATGTACAAACACTGAAATGAAACATTCACCCCAGCAACACCTTCAGTAATAAGTCTAGGTATGTACAAGGACTGAAATGAAATATTTTACCAAGTGACCCATTCAGTAATATGTTCAGATATGCAGAAGCATTAATATGAAATATTTCCACAAGTGACCCCTTCAGTAAAATGTTCAGGTTTGCAAAAGCATTGACATGAAACATTCACTAAAACAATCCCTTTAGTAGTATGTCCAGGTATGTGAAAGTACTGAAATTAAACATTCACCAAAGCAATCCTTTCATTAATATGTCCAAGTATGCACATACACTAAAATGAACTATTTCCATAAACGACCCTCCAGTAAAATGTCAAGGTAGGTCCAAGCACTGAAATGAAACATTTTCCAAAGTGGCACCTTCAGTAATATGTCCAGGAATGCACAAGAACTGACATGAAAAATGTACCCAAGCAACTCCTTAAGTAAAATGTGCAAGTATGCACAGGCACTAAAATTAAGCATTCACCCAAGCAACCCCTTCAGGAATGTGACCAGATATGTGCAAACACCAAAATGAAACATTCTGCCAAGCAACCTCTTCACTAAAATGTCCATGTATGTACAGTTACAAAAATGAATCATTTCCCCACGTAACCCCTTCAGTAATATTTCCAGGTAAGAACATGCACTGAAATTAAATTGTCATCCTAAGTGACCACCTTCACAAATATGTCCAGGTAAGTACAAGCACTAAAATGGCACTTTTCCCCAAGTAACCCCTTTCCTAATATGTCCAGGTAAGCACAAGCACTAAAATGAAATATTTCCCCAAGTAACCCCTTCTGAAAACATCCAGGTATGCACATGTACTGAAATGAAAATTTTCGTAAATGATCCCTTCAGAAAAAAATGTCCTAAGTATGAGCAAGAATTGAAATGAAACATTCACCGAAGCAACACCTTCAGTAGTATGGCAAAGGCCAACACATTCTGGCTAGGCTTATAAATGCCTTCGGGCAGATAGCCTAGTACCTACTTATGAACCTATGAACCTATGCACAAGCACTAAAATTAAATATTTCTTTAAGTGACCCCTTCAGTAAAATGTCAAGGTATGCACAAGCACTGACATGAAACACTTTCCTAAGCCACCCCTGCAGTAATAAGTCCAGATATACACAGGTACCAAAATGAAACATTCACCCAACTGACTCCTTGAGTAATATGTTCAGGTATGTGCAAGAACTTATATGAAACATTTTCCCAAGCAACCCCTTTTGTAAAATGTCCAGGTACGCATAAGCACTGAAATTAAATTTTAACCCAGGTGACCCCTTTAGTAATATGTCTGGGCATGCTCAAGCATTAACATGAAACATTCACCCAAGTTACCTCTTCATTAATAAGTCCAGGTATGCAAAAGCATTGAAATAAAACATTCACCCCAGTGACCCCTTCAGAAATATGTCCTAATATGATGAAGCACTGAAATGAAGCATTTCCCCAAGTGGTCCCTTAAGTAATGTGGCCCGGTATATACAAATAAGAATATGAAACATTTCCAGAAGTGACTCCTTCAGTAAAATGTCCAGATATGCACAAGCACTGGAACCAAACATTCACCCAAACACCCCTTCAGTAATATGTCCAGGTATGCTCAAGTACTGAAATGAAATATTCACTGAAGCAACACCTTCAGTAATATGTAAAGGTATGCACAAGCACAAAAATGAAATATTTCTCTAAGCAACCTCTTCAGTAATATGTCTAGGTATGCATACACTCTAAAATGAAAAATTTCCCAAAGAAATCCCTTCAGCAAAATGCCCAAATATTCACAAGCATTAAAATAAAACATTTCCCCAAGTGTTCCTTTTAGTAATATGTTCAGGTATGCACAAGGAATAATATGAAATATTTCCACAAGTGACCCCTTCAGTAATATGTCCAGGTATGTTTAAGCACTGAAATGATAATTTCACCCAAGCAATTCCTTAAGTAACTGGTCCATGTATGCACATGTACTGAAATGAAGCATTCACCTAAGGAACCCCTTCAGTAATATGTCCAGGTATACATAAGCAGTAAAATTAAATATTTCCATAAGCAACCCTTCAGTAAAATATCCAGGCAAGTGCAAGCACTGAAACGAAACATTTCTGCCAGTGACCCCTTCAATAATATGTCCAGGTATGCACAAACAGTGAAATGAGACATTCATCCAACTGATCTATTCAGTAAAATGTCCAGATATGCAAAGGCACTGAGATGAAATATTCACCCAAGTGATCCCTTCATTAATATGTCCAGGTATGCACAAAAATTGAAGTGAAAAATTCACCCAAGCAACCCTTCAGTAAAATATGCAAGTATGCATAAGCACTAAAATAAAACATTTACCAAAGTGCCTCTTCAGTAACATATCCAGGTATACACAAGCATGAAATGAAACATTCACCCAAGCAACCTCTTCAGTGATATGTCCATGTATACACAATTACTAAAATGAAATATTCCCCAAGTAAACCCTTCAGTAAAATGTCCAGGTAAGACCAAGCACTGAAATGAAACATTTCCCCATGCAACTCCTTCAATAATATGTCCAGTTATGCACAACAACTAATATGAAACATTTTCCCATGTAACCCCTTCCGAAAAATGTCAATGTATGCACACACACTGAAATGAAAAATTCACCAAAGCAACCCCATCAGTAATATGTCCAGGTATACAGAAGCACTAAAATGAAATATTTCCCTAAGCACCCCCTTGTCCAAGTATGTTCAAACACTGAAATTAAACATTTACCCAAGTGGCCCCTTCAATAATATGTCCAGGAAAGAACAAGGACTAATATGAAGCATTTCTGCAAGTGATCCCTTCCATAAAATACTCGGGTATGCACAAGCACTGAAATGAAATATTCACTCAAACAACCCCTTCAGTAATATGCCTGACTGTGCCCGAGCACTAAAGTGAAAAATTCTTCAAGACACCAACTTCAATAATATGTCCAGATATGCACATGCACTGACATGAAAATTTCACCCAAGTGACCCCTTTATTAAGTGAAGGTATGCACACGCAGTGAAATGAAGTATTCACAACAATGATCCCTTCAGTAATAAATCCAGGTATGTACAAGCACTAAAATGAATCAATTTTCCCAAGTGAATCCTTCAGTAATATCTCCAGGTATGCAGAATTAATAATATGAAACATTTCCACAGGCGACCCCTTTACTAATATGTTTAGGTATATACAAGCTCTGATATCAAATATTCACCAAAGCAATCACTAAAGTAATATGCACATATTATGAAATGAAACATTCAACCAAGCAATCTCTTTAGTAATATGTCCAGCTATGAGCAAGCACTAAAATGAAATATTCAGCCATGCAACCTCTTCAGAAATATGTCCAGCTATGCACAAGAACTGAAATGATGCATTCACCCAAGTGATCACTTCAGTAATATGTCCAGGTATGAAGAAGCACTGAAATAAAAAAAAAAACACCCAAGCAACCTATTCAGTAAAATGTGCAAGTATGTGCAAGGACTAAAATGAAGCATTCACCCAAGTGACCCCTTCAGTAATATGTGTAGATATGCACAAGCCCTAAAGTGAAACATTCATCCATATAACCCCTTCAGTAATATGCCCAGGAAGGCAGATGTAGTGAAATTAAACATTCACCCAAGTGAATACTTTAGTAAAATGTCCAGGTATGTGCAAGCACTGAAATGAAGCATTTACCTAAATGACACCTTCAGTAATATAACCAGGTCTGCACAAACACTAATATGAAGTCCTTCCCCAGGTGACCTCTTCAGTAAAATGTCAGGTATGCTAAAACACTGCAATGAAACATTTACCCAAACAACCCCTTCTGTAGTATGCCCAGGTATGCACAAGTGCTGAAATGAAACATTCACCCAAGTAACCCCTTCAGTAATATGTCCAAGTATGCACAAGCACTAATATGAAACATTTACCAAGTGACCCCTTCAGTAAAATGTCTGGGTATGCTCAAACACTGAAATAAAATATTCACTAAATTGACCACATCAGCTTTATGTAAGACTATGCCCAAGCACTGAAATGAAAAATTCACCAAAGTCATCCCTTCAGTAAAAAGTCCAGGTATGCCCAAGCACTAGAAGAAAAAACTCAACCAAGCAACCCCATCAATAATATATGCAAGTATGTACAAAAACTTAAATGAAACATTCACCCCAGCAACCCCTTCAGTAATAAGTCTAGGTATGTACAAGGACTGATATGAAATATTTTACCAAGTGACCCATTCAGTAATATGTTCAGATATGCAGAAACAATATGAAACATTTCCACAAGCGACTTCTTCAGTAAAA
Organism: Protopterus annectens; assembly: GCF_019279795.1. NCBI lineage: Eukaryota > Metazoa > Chordata > Ceratodontiformes > Protopteridae > Protopterus > Protopterus annectens. Next base: position 1,264,708,930 of record NC_056735.1, read on the forward strand.
TGTTCAGGTTTGCAAAAGAATTGAAATGAAACATTCACAAAAACAATCCCTTTAGTAATATGTCCAGGTATGCAAAAGTACTGAAATGAAACATTTACCAAAGCAATCCATTCATTAATATGTCCAGGTAGACACATGCACTAAAATGAACTATTTCCATAAGCAACCCTTCAGTAAAATGTCAAGGGAGGTCCAAGAACTGAAATGAAACATTTCCCAAAGTGGCACCTTCAGTAATATGTCCAGAAATGCACAAGCACTGACAAGAAAAATTTACCCAAGCAACCCCTTAAGTAAAATGTGCAAGTATGCACAGGCACTAAAATTAAGCATTCACCCAAGCAACCCCTTCAGGAATGTGACCAGATATGTACAAACACCAAAATGAAACATTCAGCCAAGCAAATTCTTCACTAAAATGTCCATGTATGCACAATTACAAAAATGAATAATTTCCCCAAGCAACCCCTTCAGTAATATGTCCAGGCAAAACATGCACTGAAATTAAATTGTCATCCCAAGTGACCCCTTCCCTAATATGTCCAGGTAAGCACAAGCACTAAAATTAAATATTTCCCCAAGTAACCCCTTCTGAAAACATCCAGGCATGCACATGTACTGAAATGAAAATTTTTGTAAATGATCCCTTTAGCAAAATGTCCAAGTATGCACAAGCATTGAAATGAATCATTCACCGAAGCAGCCCCTTCAGTAGTATGGCAAAAGCCAACACATTCTGGCTAGACTTATAAATGCCTTCAGGCAGATAGCCTAGTACCTATCTATGAACCTATGAACCTATGCACAAGCACTAAAATTAAATATTTCTTTAAGTGACCCCTTCAGTAAAATGTCAAGGTATGCACAAGCACTGAAATGAAACACTTCCCTAAGCCACCCCTGCAGTAATTAGCCCAGATATGCACAGGTACCAAAATAAAACATTCACCAATTGACCCCTTGAGTAATATGTTCAGGTATGTGCAAGAACTTATATGAAACATTTTCACAAGCAACCCCTTCTGTAAAATTCCAGGTATGCATAAGCACTGAAATTAAATATTAACCAGGTGACCCCTTCAGTAATATATCCTGACATGCCGAAGCACTGAAATGATGCATTTCCCTAAGTGGCCCCTTCAGTAATATGTCCAAGTATATACAAATAAGAATATGAAACATTTCCAGAAGTGACTCATTCAGTAAAATGTTTAGATATGCACAAGCACTGGAACCAAACATTCCCCCAAACAACCCTTCAATAATATGTCCAGGTATGCTCAAGTACTGAAATGAAATATTCACCAAAGGAACCCCTTTCAGTAATATGTAAAGGTATGCACAAAAACTAAAATAAAATATTTCCCTAAGTGACCTCTTCAGTAATATGTTTAGGTATGCATACGCTCTAAAATAAAAAAATTCCCAAAGCAATCCCTTCAGCAAAATGCCCAGATATTCACACGCATTGAAAAAAAAACATTTCCCCAAGTGCTTCTTTCAGTAATATGTTCAGGTATGCACAAGGAATAATATGAAATATTTCCACAAGTGACCCCTTCAGTAATATGTCCAGGTATGTTTAAGCACTGAAATGAAAATTTCACCCAAAATATTCCTTCAGTAACTTGTCCATGTATGCACAAGTACTAAAATGAAGCATTCACCTAAGGAGCCCCTTCAGTAATAAGTCCAGGTATACACAAGCAGTAAAATTAAATATTTCCATAAGCAACCCTTCAGTAAAATATCCAGGTAAGTGCAAGCACTGAATTGAAACATTTCTGCCAGTGACCTCTTCAGTAATATGTCCAGGTATGCACAAACAGTGAAATGAGAAATTCACCCAACTGATCTATTCAGTAAAATGTCCAGGTATGCACAGCCACTGAAATGAAACATTCACCCAAGTGACCCCTTCATTAATATGTCCAGGTATGCACAAAAATTGAAATGAAAAATTCACCCAAGCAACCCCTTCAGTAAAATATGCAATTGCGCACAAGCACTAAAATGAAGCATTTACCAAAGCAATCTCTTCATTAGCATGGCCAGGTATACACAAGCATGAAAAGAAACATTGACCCAAGCAACATCTTCAGTGATATGTCCATGTATACACAATTACTAAAATGAAATATTTTCCCAAGTAACCCCTTCAGTAAAATGTCCAGGTTAGAACAAGCACTGCAATGAAATACTTCTCCAAGCAACTCCTACTGTAATATGTCCAGTTATGCACAACTAATATGAAATATTTTCCCATGTAACCCCTTCTGAAAAATGTCCAGGTATACACACGCACTGAAATGAAACATTTCCCCAAGCGACAGTAGTACGTTCAGGTATGCACGCGTACTACAATGAAAATTTTCCCTAAGCGATCCCTTCAGCAAAATGTCCAAGTATGCACAAGCACAGACATGAAACATTCACCAAAGCAGCCCATTCAGTAAATTGTCCTAGATATGCACAAGTACTGAAATGAAACATTCACTGAAGCAATCCCTTCAGTAATATGACCATGCATCTACAAGCACTATAATGAAATATTTCCCTAAGTGACACCTTCAGTAAAATGTCCAGGAATACAAAAGCACTAAAATTAGACATTTCTACAAGTGAATCCTTCAGTAACATGTCTAGGTATGCACAAGCACTTAAATGATTTTTTTTTCCTAATTGATCCTTCAGCAAATTGTTCAAGTATGTACAACACTGAAATGAAATGTTCACCTAAGCAACCCCTTCAGTAAAATGTCCAGGTATGCACAAGTACTAAAATGAATATGTACAGGTATGCACAAGCACTAAAATGAAACATTTCCCTAAGTGGCCCCTTCAATATAATGTCTAAGCTTGCACAAGCACTTAAATGAAACACTCACCAAAGTCAACCCTTCAGTAAAATGTCCAAGTATGTACAAGCACTGAAATGAAAAATTCAACCAAGTGATCCCTTTGGTAATATGTGCAGGTATGCTCAAGCGCTGAAATAAAAAAATTCACCCAATCGACCCCTTCAGTAATATGTCCAAGTATGCACAAGTTCTGAAATTAAATATGTCCCCAAGCAACCCCTTCAGTAAAATATCCAGGTATGCACAAATAATGAAATGAAACATCACTGAAGCAATCCCCTTCTTTGTAAGCCCAGGTATTCACAAACACTAAAATGAAACATTTCCCTAAGTGACACCTTCAGTAAAATATTCAGGAATGCACAAGCACTGAAATGAAACATTCACCCCAGCAAACCCTTCAGTAATAAGTTCTTGTATGGCCAAGCACTGAAATGAAGCATTTCCCCAAGTGACCCCTTCAGTAATATGTCCAGGTATGTACAACCAATGATATGAAACATTTCCACAATTGACTCCTTTAGTAAAATGTCCAGGTATTCATGAATATTAAAGTGAAACATACACCCAAACAACCCCTTCATTAATATGTCCAGGTATGCACAAAAACTAAAATAAAATATTTCCCTAAGTGACCCATTCAGTTAAATGTCCAGGTATGTACAAGCACTGAAATGAAACATTTCCACAAGTGATGCTATCAGAAATATGTCCAGGTTTGCAGAAGCACTAAAATTAAAAATTTCCTAAAGTGATTCCTTCAGCAAAATGTCCAAGTCCACACAAGCACTAATATGAAATATTTCCCAAAGTGACCCCTTTAGTAAAATGTAAACACAAGAACTGAAATGAAATATCCACACAAGTGACCACTTCAGTAATCTGTCCAGGTATGCATTATCACTGAAATGAAAAATTCACCCACACAACCCTTTCAGCAAAATGTGCAAGTATGAAACATTCATCCAAGTGACCCCTTCAGTAATGTGTCCATATATGCATAAGCATCAAAATGAAACATTCACCCAAGCAACCTCTTGAATAATATGTCCATGAATGCACAATTACTAAAACTAATCATTTCCCCAAGTAACTCCTTCAGTAATATGTCCAGGTAGGAACATGCACTGAAGTGAAACATTTCCCCAAGTGACAGTATTAGGTCCATTTATACACAAGTACTAAAATGCAATTTTTTTTTAAGTTATCTTTTCAGCAAAATGTCCAAGTATGTATGAGCACTGAAATAAAACGTTCACTTTAGCAATCCCTTTGGTAATATGTCCAGGTATGCACAAGAACTAAAACAAAATATTTCCCTAAGTGACCTCTTTACTACAATGTCCAGGTATGCACATGCACAAAAATAAAACATTTCCACAAGTGACCCCATTCAATAATATGTTCATGTATGCAAATAACTTATATGAAACATTTTCCCAAACATCCACTTCCTTAAAATGCCCAGGTATGCCCAAGAAACTAAAAGAAACATTCACCCAAGTGATCCCTTCATTAATAAGTCCAGTTATGAACAAGCACTGAAATCAAACATTCACCCCAGTGATCTCTTCAGTAATAAGTCCTGGCATGTATAAGCTCTGAAATGCAACATTTTCACAAGTGACCCCTTCATTAATATGTCCAGGTATGCTCAAGTACTGAAATGAAACAGTCACCAAAGCAACCCCTTCAGTGATATGTCCAGGTATTCACTAAAAGTAAATATTTCCCTAAGTGACCCCTTCAGTTAAATGTCCAGGTATGCACAAACACTGAAATGAAACATTTCTCCAAGCAACACCTTCAGTAATATGTCCAAGTACTGAAATAAAAGACTTCCCCAAGTGACCCCTTCGGTAATATGTCCAGGGATGTACAAACAATAATATGAAACATTTCCAATGTGACTACTTTAGTAAAATGTCCAGGTATGTACAAAAATTGAAATGAGACATTCACCCAAACAATCCCTTCAGTAATATGTCTAGGTATGCACAAGAACTACAATGAAAAATATCATTAAGTGATTCCTTCAACAAAATGTCCAACTACTATGCACAACCACTGAAATGAAACTTTCACCCAAGTGACCCCTTAAGTAAAATGCCCAGGTATGCACAAACACTGAAATAAAATATTCACTCAAGTGACCCCTTCAGTAATATGTTCAACTATGCCCAAGCACCAAAATAAACATTTCACCCAAGAGACTCCCTTCCGTAATAAGTCAAGGTATGCACAAGTACTGAAATGAAATATTCACCCAAGTGACCCCTTTATTAATAAATCCAGGTATGCACAAGCACTGAAATGCAATAATTCCACAAGTGACCCCTTCAGTAATATGTCCAGGCATGCTCAAGTACTAAAATGAAACATTCACAGAAGCAACTCCTTCTGTAGTATATCCAGGCATGCACAAACACTAAAATTAAATACTTCCCTAAGCAATCCTTCAGTTAAATGTCCAGGTATGCACAAGCACTGAAATAAACATTTACCCAAATGACCCCTTCAGTAATATGTCCAAGTCCACACAAGCACTAATATGAAACAGTTCCCCAAGTGACCCCTTTAGTTAAATGTCCAAGTATGTACAAGCACTGAAATGAAACATTTCCCCAAGTGACACCATCAGTAATATGTCCAACTATGCCCAAATACTGAAATGAAAAATTCACCCAAGTGACCCCTTTCAATATTATGTTCAGTTATGTACAAGCACTGATATGAAACATTCACCTAAGTGACCCCTTCATTAATAAGTCCAGGTATACAAGCACTGAAATGAAACATTCATCCAGTGACCCCTTCAGTTAATATATCCTGGTATGTACAAGCAGTGAAATTAAACAATTCCCCAAGTGACCCCTTCAGTAATATTTCTAGGTATGTACAAAGAGTAACATGAAACATTTCCCAAAGTGACCCCCTTCAATAATAGGTCCAGGAATGCAGAAGCACTGGAATGAAACATTCACCCCATTAACCCCTTCAGTAATAAGTCCTGGTATGTGCAAGCACTGAAATTAAAGATTCACTGTAATGACCCCTTGAGTAATATGTCCAGTTATGCAGAAGCACTGAAATGAAAAATTTACCCAAGCAACCTCTTGAGTAATATGCCCAGGTATGCACAATTACTAAAATGAAACATTTCCAAAAGTAACCCCTTTAGTAATATGTCTTGGTTAGAACATGCACTGAAATGACACATTTCTCAAGAGATCCCTTAGTAATATGTCTAGGTATGCACAAGAACTAATATGAATTTTTCTTAAGTAATCCCTTCTGTAAAATGTCCAGGTATGCACAAGCACTGAAATGAATCATTTCCCCAATTGACAGTAGTATGTCCAGGTATGCACAAGTACTAAAATTACATGTTTTCCTTAGTGATCTCTTCAGCAAGATGTCAAAATATGTAAAAGCACTGAAATGAAGCATTCATCTAAGCAACCCCTTCAGTAGAATGTGTAGGTATGAACAAATGCTGAACTGAAACACTTCGCCAAGTCTTCCCTTCAGTGATATGTCTAGGTATGCACAAGCACTAAAATAAAAAAATTCAACAAGTGACCCCTTCAGTAAAATGTCTGCACAAGCAGTATGCACAAGCATTAAAATGAAACATTTCCCCAAATGACCCCTTCAATAATATGTCCAGGTCCGCACAAGCACTGAAACTGAACATTCCAGCAATTGACACCTTCAGTAATAAGTCCATATATGCACAAGCAATGAAATGAAACATTCACTTCAGTGAAACCCACACTTGCATGTAAATGCATATCTCTTGTTAGTTTAGTTTTTTTTCCCCTTTCTGTCCTTCTAAATGATGGAAGCCTCCATTTTTGTTTTTAGTAATCCCAAACTTGCAAGCCAAACATATCTCCTGTTAGCTTCCTTATTTTCCTGTTTGAAGGCTGTAAAGCAGACATGCACAAGCATGAAATATAGTGCACTACTCATATTTGCCAAACACTTCTTAATGCAGCAGAGTATAGACAAATAGTACTTTATCTACCTGGTTCAACCATCAAACAATCCTAATTACTTTAATTTTTTCTCTCTCTCTCTCTCTCTCTCTCTCTCTCTCTCTCTCTCTCTCTCCCAGTGGGCCAAGCACACAGTAAGTCTGACAATTGCTGCTGAAAAAGATAATATATCTCACTACCAAAAGAACTTGGACAGCTGAAATTCATCTATAGTTCCAAAAGTTCAAAAGAAACAATACCTTGAGTTAAAACCTATGTAAGGCAATTTCCAATACTCAAACTAAAAACTTAATTGTTTTCTCTCACTTATGTATTAGTGTGTTCTGTACTGCAGTGTTGAATCTGATGGAGGGACACCCCCATCCACATTCACAGCCCTTTTACTGCTGAAGGTGAAGCTAAATTAGCACATTAGCATATCTTACTCTAGCAGTGTAAAAAAATTCATGGAAAGGCAATAAAAAGTCCATAACCATAAAATTAAATGCTGTGACTCATGTCAAGTATTTAATGTTCAGAGTCCTTGTCTTTGTATCCAAAAACATTCTACCTCATTGATTGTTTCTTTTTGGTGGTAAACCATCTGTGGGTGGGAGTAACTGCATTCCATTGAAGGACCTGATTGGTGGTCCCCTCAACTCATTTGTTTCTCCATCTACTATAGCATTATTTAAGCCAAAGTTGCTGCAATAACTGCAATACTGCCTTTTGCAGTTAACTTAGGTGTATGTTAACAGCAGTTTACCAGCATGTGCTGCTGTTCTTAAAATCAGCAGGATTTTCTTAGCTCCATTTTTTTGCTGCAGTTTACAGATAGTTTTCCTGGTACTTACTCCATTGTGGGCCAACCTGCTCCATTCAGTCCTCACTATACTCGAGTTTCACTATGCTCCCCTTCCCTACCCCCAATTCTCACCAACCCCCACTTTATTTACACTTATACCTGACTTGCTCCACCTCCACTACTTACCCTCTTATCCTGTGCCTAACTTACTATCCAATCACAAATTTTCCCTTTATACCTTCTCCACCAACATCTCTTCTAAATTCCTAATCAAATCTCACTCTGCTACCTCCCCATAAAAACCTACCTATTCTCCACTCTATCAGTGCTCATTACCTCACCTAACCATACTGCAAGATTTTTACAACACTAACCATGCTATTTCCTCCTCTTCTTATTCCTAACATCACCACCAGTTGCAGTATTAATAAGCACACCTTAACCATTACTTCATCTTCACCCATCAACTATCTTCCCACTAGCTGCTCAAAAATCTCTTCAAGATTATCTCCCATAACTCCATTCTACTGTTGTAACCCCATATACTAAAAAATGTCAGTTCCAATGTTTAGGTAATGCTTCTACCCATCTCTGATAAAAATGCCATAATAAATCTTCTTTCTCCACCATACATCAGTGTGGTAATATCCACCCCAAGCCAGGTCCCATTAAAACTCCATACCATAAAATACACCCTAAATGTTTAATAAAATAGTCACTCTAAACTTTAGAAACAAAGCATATACAACAAAATCACAGATTTTCATGATTGGATGACCCAACACAACCCAGACATCCTAGTCACAACTGAGACATGGTTAAAGCCTGTAATAAAAAAATGCTGAAACCCTACCACCTAGTTATAATATTATTAGGCTTGATGGAATACATAAAACCAGGTGGAATAGTTATAATCTTTCCAAATATGCTCACAGTAACTATATACAGGTGCAATCCCAAATTTTGGAAAAGCAGACATTCTAATCTCATTCCTAAAACTGAATAGAACCAATAGCATATGAATTGCTGTACTATATTCCCCCCCCCCAAGCCAGAACATTCCAGTACTTGAAAGCATACTATCCTGGATAACACATACAATCACAAATTAAATTATCCTCCTTGGTGATGTAAACATTGACTGGCAGTCTTTATCTTCAAATTCAGTGATCAGCAGCATGACCCTCCTTGGATTCATTCACTGTATTAATAGACCAACAAGATATGACAAAAATAACTCCCAACAATCTGTCCTGGATTGAATTCTGGTTACCAACCCATCTAATTTTACCTGCTCAGATATCCTCCCTGATACACTAAGTGATCATCTGCCAGCTTATACCCACAGGAGTATTATACAGCTAATAAAGGAACATAAGCTCAAAACTATCCGTAATCTATCCAAATTTTCTAAGGAGACTTTCATTGAATCATTGAAGCTCTGGTCCATCCTAAAAAGACTCCCCTTAAATGATGCATCTGAATACCTCAGTACAGAATTTCTAACATCTCTTAACACCTTAGCCCCACAACATAAAAAAATTAATTTAAAACAACCATGCCCCATGGTTCACCAACCCTTTATAAAAGGCAGAGACAAAGCATTGATTCGCTGTCTAAAAAATAAAAATAACAAAAATTGGCAACTGTTCAGACAGCTATGAAACCAAGTCAAGAAACAAGTTAATAGTGATAAAAAATCGTATTATACTCAGCAACAGGATAGTCATAAAAAACCCCTAAAAAATTATGGTCCTTCATATTCTTTCTCATTAGCCCAGGTACAGTAAAGAATCCCAGCCCTTACCCAGAAAATTCCCCTCTTCAAGTAGCTACCTATTGTAATACATACTTCATAGAATGCATAGCCAGCTTAACCCCAAAATCATCTAACACAACTCCCTTTGACAAAGCCAACCTCCCCTACCTTAGACCCTACCACATTTCTATCACTTATCTGCAATGTCTCCAATAGACATGCAGGCAACTCCACCCACTTAACCTTTCAACCAGTTTCAATAAGCCCCATAAAACGCTTTTATGTAAACTAAAACCTTGTTTCATTTCAGCCCACAACCTTCCTCAGAATACCTAAATCTAGCTGCAGATGCAATAGCATACCCAATCACCATTCTTATTAACAGATCAATAACAGAATCTGGTGTCCCTGACTTGTGAAAAATGGCACACATTGCCCCATTACATGAAGAAGGTAATTCCACTGAAATTTTAAATTTCTGTCCCATAGCCATCCTGTCTCCCCTTTCTAAAATCCTTGAAAGATGTATCCATCAACAATTTCAACACTATCTCTTAAAAAATGAGTTGATCACCAATAAGCAACATGGATTTCAGCCAGACCATAGCATCTCTGCTGAATTACTATCATTTACATGCAATGTAAATATGGTTCGTAACTGTAATAAACTTGTGTCTGCAGTATTTCTAGATCTATCAAAAGCCTTTGACATGGTTTCTCACAGTAAACTCCTCAATCAACTCTCCACCCTGGGTCTAGAAACTCTGTCTATTCAATGGTTCTCTAGCTACCTTGTCAAAAGGCAACACTATGTAAAATGACAAGGAGCCATCTGCACATATCTTTCCACTTCCAGAGGAGTCTCACAAGAATCCATCATTGGCCCTCTACTGTTCAATGTTTTTATCTATACGCTACATTCATCTTCTTCTGAAAGCACCTTGATTCAATATGCAGATAACTCTACCATCATCTGCTCTTCAAACACTTTAACTCACTTTCAAGAAATCACTCAACAAGCTATCATTTCCATTGAAATTTGGCTTACAATGGCACAACTCCTATTCAACCCCCCAAAAAACAAACTCTTCCTCTTTACTCCCAAAACCCACAGCCCTAAAAAAGATTTTTCAAAATCATTTAGCAAATGGCACTGGAATCAAGTGAATCCACCATACCAAGCTATTAGTAGTCATAATAGATGATGATCTTAAATTTGACCTCCACATACAAAGCAATATCAAGAAAACCCTTGAAAAACTAGCTTGCTATACAGAAATAATTTTCTGAGCACATCCACAAAAACGTACTCTAGTCAAAACCCACCTCTTGCCCTCCCTACACTATGGAGCACCAATTCTAACTAATCCTCCATAAAAAAAAAACTTGAAAGCGGTTGCAACAAAATTACCAAGTTTGCTATAATTCATCCTCCTTTACCCATCACTATAAAGCTCTGCATACCTTTAGCTGGTTGGAATTCCATCTCCACCTCTCCTGTATTTAAATTATAACTATACATAAAGTCATACACAAACCATTAGCCTGTCCAGCTCTTACCCATTTAATCAAGTATTTTCCAGAAAGAACTCTTTGAACAGAAGACAAACAACTTCTTACCATAAATAAACCAAATAAATCCCCTGGAAAAAGCTTATACTCATACACAGTAGCAAAGCAATGGAGCTCTTTACCTCTGAAGACCAGAACTATTTCTAACCTAGCCACCTTTAAATGCTTCCTAAAAGAATACTTTACAAAATCTTGGCCCTACTCCTGTGCAAATCCTGGCTGAACATACCCACTATATTTCATTCACCCCTTCAACTTAGATCATACTTCACTACCCTCTCCAGCCTCCTACTCAACTCCTTTTTGTTGTTCTCCACTACCTAACCTTATTCAATTCATCTCTGCAGACTTTTCCTCTACCGCTTTCCTCCCTACCCACTTAAGCTACCTGAAGATACCCTTTCCTGCACCTTTCTTATAATCTCCTTCTCTCCATCCTTCTTCCTTCTATAACCATAATAAGAACACCTTTCTCATACTAAGACATCACTCAATTTCACCTCACTGTCGCTAATCATGTAATCTCTGATATCTCTTTAAATATCTTATTAGAATTGTCTCAGGTCTCATTTGCCACATACTAATCTATGTAACAAATAATATGACTGTTGAAGTTTTCCTCACATATTCACATCAACTCATATTATTTTCATTGCACTCTGTTATAAAACATATGCTCTATCTTTTTCTCATTACAAAATTCTTTCAGTCTTATGTTTACACTGTAACATGACACTTTGCAATTTAAAATAGTTGTACTTGCTGTTTTGTAATGGAACATGGTACTTTGTGATTGAAACTATCTGTACTTGATGATTTTTAATATAACATGATATTTTGTGATTTAAAATATCAGTACTTGATTTTTGAAATATTGTGATTGTGGAGCTGCTCTTCCTGTGTCTTCCTGAAAATGGAAACTTTTTGACCCAGTTGGACTTTCCTAGTAAACAAACGTCAAATAAATAAATAAATAAATTCACTCCAAATGACTCTTTCAGTAATATGTCCAGGTATGTACAAGCAATAATATGAAACTGTTCCACAAGTGACTCCTTCAGTAAAATGTCCAGGTATGCACAAATACTGAAATGAAACATTCACCCAAGCAACCCCTTCAGTAATATGTCCAGGTATGCTCAAGCACTAAAATGAAATATTTCCTTAAGCAACCCCTTTAGTAATATGTCCAGGTATATGCAAGCACTAAAATGAAACATTCACCCAAGTAAACCCTTCAGAAAAACATTGAGGTATGCACAAGCACTGAAATGAAATATTTATGCAAGTGACCTCCTTCAGTAATATATCCATATATGCACAAGCACCGAAATGAAACATTTACTAGAGTGACCCCTTCAGTATTATATCCAAGTATGCGCATGTACTAATATGAAACATTTCCCTAAGTGCCCCCTTTTGTAATATGTCCAAGTATGCACAAGTACTGAAATGAAACATTCATCCAAGCAACCTCTTTAGTAATATGTCTATGTATACACAATTAATAAAATTACACATTTTTTCAAGTAACCCCTTTAGTAATATGGCCAGGTAATCACATGCACTGAAATAAAATGTTCACCCAAGTGACCCCTTCAGTAAAATGTCCAGGTATGCACAAGAACTAAAATGAAAAATTCACCCAAGCAACCCCCTTCAGTAATTTGTACATGTTCTATTTTTATTTTATTTTACATTTGTTGACCGGGCTAGTCTAGCTGGATACATATCCATTTTCAGTAGAGGCCCGGGGAGAAAAGCTCCACAAAAAAAATACAACAACAATACATTATGGTAAATATCTATTTGTGAATAATAATTAAAATACAATCAGACCCCAAAAAAATGTATGCACAAACACTGAAATGAAACATTCACTCAAGTAACCCCTTTAGTACTATGTACAGGTAAGGACATGCACTGAAATCAAACATTCACCCAAGCAGTCTCTTCAGTAAAATGTCCAGGTATGCACATGCACTGAAATTAAACATTCACCCAAGTGACCCATCATCAATATGTCCAGGTATGCAGAATCACTGAAATGAAACATTCACCCGAGCACCCTCTTCAGTAATATGTCTATGTATTCATAATTAATTAAATTAAACATTTCCCTAAGTAACCCCTTCAGTAATATGGCCAGGTAAGCACATGCACTGAAATGAAAAATTCACCCAAGTGATCCCCCTTAAGTAATATGTACAAGTGTTCACAACACTGAAATGAAAGATTTACCCAAGCAACTCCTTCAGTAAAATATTCAGGTATGCACAAGCACTGAAATGAAACTTCCCCAAGTGACAGTAACATGTCTAGGTATGCACAAGCACTAACATGAAACATTTCTGTAAGAGATCCCTTCAACAAAACTTCCAAGCATGCACAAGCACTGAAATGAAACATTTACTCAAGTGACCCCTTGAATAATATGTCCAAGTATGCATAAGCACTAATATGAAACATTTCCCCAAGCGACCCTTTCAAAAAAATGCCCAGGTATTGTGACGGATCCACACAGCCTACCAGTTTTTGCTATGCCTCGAGCCACGTATCACTGTGTATGTTTAATTATTGCCAGATTGATTATTGCTAGTTCTTGATATGCCACTACCTCACTATATGCTGCTAATACTGAAACAATACAATATGCTTAAGAGCAGGCCTTGCTCACTGATTACTGGTATCATTGAACTTTTGTTAACCTATAAGTTGTTTATCAGCTTAAAAGATGTTTACCAGAATGTGGGGATTTCAAAGAGGAACTATATCACAAGATTGTGAGCTAACTGTTCCCTGAAAAAGGGAAGTAGGGCACAGGACCAGACATTACTAGACTTGTTTACAACTTAGGAAATGATCTGTAATTTTCTAAAATATTCCATCAGCTCATGATGAGCCTGTAATGTCAGATCTTTCTACAATATTCTGCCAACTCAAAAAGACTATAAAAGCTCAAAGGCTAAGATGAAAATCATCATCAGCATCCGGATTTGATCACAGCACCAGCCTGAACTGAGCTTAGAGACATTTCGCCAGTGTCGGCCTTGCCTTGACTGAACAGATAGCTGCACTGGATAGGATTTGAAGTTTCCCTATCAGTGGCAAAGATGATTTTGTTTATGCATATGCTTGTAAGTACATGATTTATTAGTTTTTGTTTATTTAGTTTTAGCCTTACTGTACCTTAAGAAAAGTTTTGCTTAATAAATTAATAAGTTAAGTTTGAGCCTTGGTGTTTTGTGTCATTTCTATTCCTGTATTAACCTCAGATTTTGAAGTAACGGACAGATACACTTGGCGTAGTCGGCAGGATCTGGGGTTTGCAGTAGAGATGTCACAACAACAACCAATGTTTTCCTTTAAAACACCTAGGTATAGGTAAGAAGGATGTTGCATTAAGCACCCCAAATAAGTTGGGTGTTGATGCTACTTTGACAACATTATTTGGGAAGTGGGATCCTCTTGCTAAGGTATTGAGTCAAGTTTCTCCTCCTCCTTCCCAAAACCCCTGCAGGAAAGACCTAAGGCAGATCCTGATAGCCTAGCTAGAGCTTTAGAAGGGTTAAAATTGGATGATAAGGGAAAAAAGGTGAAGGAGGGTAGGGGCAGCGGATGGCTGTTCTTTGAACAATTCAGGAATTAGACAGAGATGTAGACTCACTAAAAGAAAAAGTTTCAGAATTAGAAGAGCGATGTAAAGAACTCACACACACACATAGATTAGATAGAGATGCCTTGGAGAAGGCAAACATGGCACTTGTTAAAGTAGGGAGGAAGCTGAGCACTGGAAATCTAATTCAGTGACTTTAGCTACTCGGATAATACAACAGCGTGAACAACGAAATGGGAGAAGACAACGCCATCCACCCTCAAGGCCTCGGGTTCGTGCTTTGCTGTGTAAGGCAGAGTTTGATCCTGAGAAGTGGGAAGGTGATTTCCCCTCAACAGATGAGGGTGATAGTGATTTTGAAATAGTAAATCCTCCGTCAGTGGAGGCAGTTATTGAGAAAAAGGGACAGTGGACTGGAGGGCAGCACCACAACAATGGGTGGAGGTCGGAGTTATACATAAGCTGAATTATTGAATATAATCCAAATCTATAAGCAAAGGCCAGGAAACTGTTTTGGCGTGGTTTCTTCGGGTTTGGGACACAGGAGAAGCGGTGTCTCTAAATGCTGAAGAGATGCACCAGTGTGCATGTCTGGTGTTTCACCCACGTCTAAAGCAAATAGTAAACAATATAGATCATGGTGATTCCCAGGTGAATACACTGGTGGTGTGGTTAGCCTCGGCTTTCCGCTACTTGGCCAGATGCTACAGCAGTAGCTGATGAACATAAGCCTTGGAAAACAATAGCAGAGGCCATACAGCAGTTAAGAGAAATGGCTATGTTGGCTGCCGTTTACTCAATGGAATTGAGGGATGGTGTATTGGTGCTTCGAGAGGGCCAGATGCACAAATTATGACTAGTAATATGAGGAGCAAATTAATCAAAAATGCACCACAGTGGTGGAAGGGCAGCTGATGGCTGCCCTGGCAGGTGGTGTAGGTCAGCAGATATGGGACGTAATAGCCACTCTAAATCAAATGGCAGAATTAGTGGAAGAAAAAGAACAGAGAAGAGCTAGAAAGGCAAATGCAGAGAAATCAAAAGATAAATCTGGAGAAAAGGTTACGAGAAAGCAAATGTTTCTGGATCTGTTGAGGTGGGGGGTTGGAGCTGCGGAAATAGATGGGATAGCTACTGAAGAATTATATAAAAGTGGAAGCAGAAACAAAAAGAAAAAGGTTCAAGTTCTGAAAGTAAAAAGCAAACCCCTACAAAAGTCCAACCAGGAGTACCACTGAAGGGAAGGTAGGATGGAATCAATTATATCCTGACATCCCTACTGATGAGGAGCTAGCACAGTGGCAAAGGGAATTTAATGACGAGAGAGACTGGGGAGGGAAGGAATGGAGAACCCGGTCGAAAAACAGAGACAAATTGACTAGTAGGCGGGTCCCCAGTAGCTAGGGGTACAGTAAGAGCAATTACACCTGGGGACCGCCCTTACCTTACCATTTTTGGAGGGAGGGCCACAACATGTGATGGCTCTGGTAGACACAGGATCAGAAGTAACCATTTTGCAGGCAACCCCGTAGATTTCGTGGACAATATGTAGAAATTGATGGTTATGGAGGGCAAAGACACTAGGTACCAAAACCAAGATTAAGATAGCTTTTGGGGATGGTATTCCTATTTACATTGAAGCAGTGATAGCTCCAGTACCTGAACACATTTTAGGAATAGATGTGTTAAAGGGTAGAACTTTGGAAACCACTGTAGGGCCATTTAGGTTTGGAGTGCGGCATTGTTCAGTCAACGCAGTTAAGGCTGTAGTTGAGGCAATGCTAAGTGGGAACGCTTTGTATTCCCGCCTAAAACAATAGTGAACATCAAACAATATCGTATCCCAGGTGGGCACGCTGAAATTACTGAGGCGATCCAAGAACTGCTTCGGGTTGGCATACTTGAGCCAACAGTGAGTCCATTCAACAGTCCGGTGTGGCCAGTAAGGAAACCTGATGGATCATGGCGAATGACTGTAGATTATCGAGGTCTGAACAAGGTGGCTCCACCCTTAGCGGCAGCTGTTCCAGACATTGTTACGATCGTGGAAAGATTGTCTTCCTCTGCTGGACCATATCATGCAGTTTTGGACTTGGCAAATGCCTTCTTCTCCATTCCGATAGCAGAAGAAAGCAGAGCCCAGTTTGCTTTACCTGGGAGGGAGGCAGTATACCTTCCAAGTGTTACCTCAAGGATATCTGCACAGCCCTACCCTGTGTCATGGACTAGTGGCTAGAGACCTAGCCAAGTTACAGCTAGACAAAGTGACTATTTTTCATTACATTGATGACATAATGATTACTGGAGAAAAATCTGAGGTGGAGACCGCATTAAAGACTGTAGTGCAGCACCTTCAGAACAGAGGGTGGGCTATAAATGAGAATAAAACACAACAAGGGACATCAGTAAAATTCCTTGGTAAGATTTGGAACAGGTGAAAAGGAAATTCCTGCAGCAGCACTGGAGAGTATCCAGAAAATTGCAGTCCCAAAAACGAAACAACAGGCACAGGCCTTTTGGGAGCAATGGGCTTTTGGAGAGCATTTGTACCTCATCTTGAACTGATTTTGCGACCCATTCACTATGTAACTAGGAAAAATGTGATTTTCAATGGGGTCCCAAGCAACAAACAGCTGTTGAAGAAGCAAAAAAGGCTCTACAGCAGAGCGTGGGGCTGGGCCCAGTTGATCCACAACAACCTTTTGTCCTTGAAGTAACAGTTGCCAATAATATTATGTCTTGGGGGCTGTGGCAGAAGGATGACACTGGGAAAAGAGACCCTTGGGATTTTGGTCCAAATCCTAACTGGAGCGCAGGTGAGATACAGCCCCCTTGAGCAGCATGTACTGGCGGTGTACACAGCATTGATTCATGTAGAAGGGATAACCAAACAACAAACAGTGACAGTTAAAATAGACTACCCAATCCAGGGGTGGTTCTGAGACAATACCTTAATGAAAACCTTGATAGCACAATCTTGACTGTACAAAAGTGGAAGTGGTATTTACAGGAAAGGGCCAACATCGTGCCTGGGGTGTCTCAGGTACAACAACAGTTGGCTGGACTGGTAATTCTGGATGATGCTGATGCGATAGAACAACAGCGATATGAGCTCCCACAGTCTCCAATAACTGAAGCATTACCATTTGATAATTTAGACGCAGAAAAACAAAATTTGCATGGTTTACTGATGGTTCTGCCAAAATTGGATCAAATGGTAGGACCTGGACTGCAGTGGCTTATTGCCCACGAACAGAAACTGTGTTATTTGTGAAGGTACTGCGGTTCAAATAATCAGGCAGAATTACGAGCTGTTGCCCTGGTCATCGATAGTTTATCACGGAGGCGAAGCATACATCTATACTGACAGCTGGGCAGTTTATAAAGGGCTGACGACCTGGTTACCTGCCTGGCAGCAACAGGATTGGAAGATCCATGGCAGACCTCTGTGGGGAGGTTCAGAAGATTGGCAACGGATTTGGGAAAAAGCTCAACAATGCAAAATCAGTGTTGGACATGTAGATGCCCATGCATCACTTGTAACAAATGAAAGGAGGCATAACCAGCAGGTAGATAAGATGGCGCAGTGCGTGTTACTGAAGAAAGCCGAAAGTGCCAGTATGGCAAGATGGGCCCATGATCGGAGTGGACATTTGGGAAGAGATGCGACGATAGAATGGGCCTGGAGGCATGGTATGCAGTTAAATAAGGAAATAACTACGGATGTTATAAAACAGTGTGAAATTTGTCAAAGAAATAAACAGAAGCAACTGCAAGCAGAAGCATGCGGGCACATTCACAGAGGCAGCCGCCCAGCACAAATCTGGCAAATAGACTTTATTGGTCCTTTACCACTGGATCAAAACCAGCAATACTGCCTAACGATGGTGGACACTTATTCAGGATTACTAATGGTATCCCCATGCAAAAAGGCAAACCAGCAAGCAGTGTTAAAAGGATTGAATAAATTATGTGTGACATATGGGATTCCCGCTGAAATCCAAAGTGACCAAGGCAGCCACTTTACGAGCAGAGGTCCAAGAGTGGGCAAAGGAAAATGGAGTTCGATGGGTACTGCATATCCCATATCATCCCCAAGCTGCTGGTTTAATTGAAAGGTATAATGGGCTCCTTAAAGAACAAATTCGAAAGAATACGAATGATGGAACATTGCGAGGCTGGGCAAAGGTACTAGAATTAGCTGTGAGTCAGCTGAATAACAGACCCCGAAAGCATCAAGGAACTCCCTTGCAAATGCATATGAGTGACATTCGATCTAACTGCTGTGTTTTGAAAATAGAAAAGCTGAATCCGAATGCCATATACCCTCTTCTGACAAATACTGATCAAACTCGATTCTGGCTATGTGCATTGACTGAACAAAGGGTGCCAGCACAAAATATGGCATTAGTTGAGACAGGCTGGAAACTCTTTCTCCCAGAAAATTGGCACTGGGGCAAAAGGGCTATTAGGTGAAAGTTGGGAGGTTTTTACATTATGGGAGCCAGAACGAGAAGTGATAGTGAAGGCTATCAATTTAGATAACAAGACACAAATGATTCAGAAAGGACAACCTTTAGTAGAAATTTGTATGCACCAAGATGCTGTTATTCTACTACAAGACTGTGATACTAAACCAAGCAAATGGCTGGGAATGAAAGTTATAGTGACCACACCCAATCAGCCAAATGAACATGGGACAGTAATTTGTGACGGACCTGGTGATACTGTTTTAGTATTACTTGATTCTGCTAAACAACCATTGTACTTTCCTCTCCATAGATTATTGCCACTGTTTGGGAAGGAGCCAACCTTTTCCGACGACAACACTTAGAGGGGCCATATAACTGTCTTGATCCTGTCCCTCTATTCGAAGGGGAAGATGTTGCAAATTTGACAGCTGACTGTGACTTTTATTGGAAATTGGGAGACCATTTATATGCAGTGACACGAAGCCTGCCTTAACCTGGAGCATCACTCAGACGGAAAACATTACAACTGTATGTAGACTGAACTGTGATAGACATCCTGAAAATGTGTTTCCAACCCTTTTGGAGGTCTGTACCAAAGGTTAAACGAGTCGGGATTTTCTTTAGCTAAGTCTCCATTAGATTCCTCCTGCATAGCTGAATTTCAAAGGGAAAATGACACTGCGGAAACCCTATCTCCGGACTTGGAGATATATGCCATGGACAATAGTTCGACTGTATTTAATGGTTTGGGACATGTGGTAAGATATACCAGAGGATGTAAAACTGTAAGTAGCGCTAGAATTATACAACGTCTTAAAATGATAGTTAACATGTCAGCAGTGGATATTACCACCAGGTATCCACATTGTAAAATTGCACAATTATGGCCAGTTGATTCTTGCATATCAAATACAAACATTACAAATATAGAAGAAATAAACGCGGTGTAACAGGTATTCTTGGTACTGCACTAGGTGCAGTCGGAACAGGGACTGGATTCCTAAACAGTGTAGATATAGATACCCTACGTAGCAAGTTGAGCCGTTTGGGCACTGACCTAAATATGGCCTTTAAGCTACTAGCAGACCATGATCCCGAGTTGGGACAAAGAACTGTAGACAGTATTTTAACTCAAACTGTCTTGTGGAGGTGGATTGAACATACAAATACATATACAGAACAGATTTTAGATAACCTCACAGCAGAAGTAAATCAGACTTTTTGTATTTTATCTCAGTTGGCTGCCAACCAGCAATATTTGCAATTCACTCAAACTTGGGGGGCTAAAAAGGCAGCCCATTGGCAGAAGGAACTGCAACTGTATCAGTGGTTAAAGCCAATAGATTTTACATGTGAAAATAAGTCTTGTATACTGATTTTTGACTATCTTGCTAGTAAAAAAGGAACAAAGCAGGTCTGTCCATTTGTTGCATTGCCCTTGCAATTTGGAAATAATTGGTGGGTACCTCAAATTGAATCCACTTTAATTGATTATAATGATGTACCCGTTGATGTGACAAGTTGTGAAACCTGGCCCCAGGGGTGGGTATGCATGATAGTGAAGAGGAAGCCTCACCCATGCTTACATAATGGAACTGGGGAATGTATCTGGCACAGGTATGTAGTAAATGGTACAGACGTCTACCAGCTAAATGGTACCACTGTTTGTGTGATATCCTCCTGTAAATTAGCCTGGAGTGATGGAATGATCACAACTAGTGGAGCATACTGTAAAAGTAATATCCATGCAATTATTGATTTTTGTACTGGAGAATTGATTAGACTGACTAGATGGATGGACGTCACATTTAATGCTAGCATAGAACCATTACATACTTTTAAGTGGCCATCTCTAGTCCACCGGACTTTCAACAGATTAAGCAGGAAGGACAAACAGTGTTGCAACTGTTAAATAAAACACTAAATGATGCGCATCAAACAGTGATTAAAATGATTAAGGATAAAGGTACCATTGTAAAATTGCAAATGAAATACAGGATATAACTGTTTCACATTGGTATGATGTTTTATGTGGTCATCTAAGGCTTCAGTGTGGTTTAATTTGTTATTGCATCCTTTACTTTTGACCACAATAATCTCTGTGTTATTTTGCATAATATCATGCTGCATTTATTGTAAGGTGATGAGAAGGTACAAACTGATGTTGTCAGTCTTAACCATTATAAAGGGATACACAGCGTTCGTTGCTCGATGCAAGGGTGGCCTGTGACGGATCCACACAGCCTACCAGTTTTGCTATGCCTCGAGCCACGTATCACTGTGTATGTTTAATTATTGCCAGATTGATTATTGCTAGTTCTTGATATGCCACTACCTCACTATATGCTGCTAATACTGAAACAATACAATATGCTTAAGAGCAGGCCTTGCTCACTGATTACTGGTATCATTGAACTTTTGTTAACCTATAAGTTGTTTATCAGCTTAAAGATGTTTACCAGAATGTGGGGATTTCAAAGAGGAACTATATCACAAGATTGTGAGCTAACTGTTCCCTGAAAAGGGAAGTAGGGCACAGGACCAGACATTACTAGACTTGTTTACAACTTAGGAAATGATCTGTAATTTTCTAAAATATTCCATCAGCTCATGATGAGCCTGTAATGTCAGATCTTTCTACAATATTCTGCCAACTCAAAAAAAGACTATAAAAGCTCAAAGGCTAAGATGAAAATCATCATCAGCATCCGGATTTGATCACAGCACCAGCCTGAACTGAGCTTAGAGACATTTCGCCAGTGTCGGCCTTGCCTTGACTGAACAGATAGCTGCACTGGATAGGATTTGAAGTTTCCCTATCAGTGGCAAAGATGATTTTATTTATGCATATGCTTGTAAGTACATGATTTATTAGTTTTTGTTTATTTAGTTTTAGCCTTACTGTACCTTAAGAAAAGTTTTGCTTAATAAATTAATAAGTTAAGTTTGAGCCTTGGTGTTTTGTGTCATTTCTATTCCTGTATTAACCTCAGATTTTGAAGTAACGGACAGATACAGGTATGCACAAGAACTAAAATGAAATATATCCTTATGTGACCCCTTCAGTAAAATATCCAAGTATGCACATGCACTGAAATGAAACATTCAACCAACTGACCTATTCAGTAATATGTCCAGGTATACACATGCACTAATGAGGCATTTCTCCAATTAACACTATTAGTAAAATGTCCAAGTATGCATATGCACTGAAATGAAACATTCAACCAACTGACCTATTCAGTAATATGTCCAGGTATACACATGCACTAATGAGGCATTTCTCCAATTAACACTATTAGTAAAATGTCCAAGTATGCATATGCACTGAAATGAACCATTCACCTAAGCGACCACTTCAGTAATATGTCCAGCTATGCACAATCACTGAAATGAAACATTCTCCCAAAATAACCCTTTCAGTAATATATCCAGGTTTGTACAAGCATGGAATTGAAACATTCAGCCAACAAATGCCTTCAGTACAATGTCCAGGTATGGGCAAGCATCATAATGAAACATTTATCTATGTGACTCCTTCAGTAATAATGTCCAGATATACAGAAAAAACCTACTCAGCCCCTTTCATATCTCTGCATTCTGACTGAAAACTGATGCTTTCAGTTGTAACTTCAGGGCTATTTACACACTTTGTATGCAAATGTGCTCATTACTGATTTTTGTTTATGAGTCAAACTCATGTTCATATGTATAAATTCCCTTAAAGCATAGTAACTGTCACCCTGTTGCATATATGTTAATCATGTAATGCATTTCTGATAGGATGTCCTGTTTACAAGAAGTCCTCTGCATTTCCATAGTCATCCTGCATATCCAGGATTTGCACAACCTTGTAGCGCCACTATTCACAGATTACAGCTAATAAAATGCAAAGTCCCATATTATGAATATTACAATGAGAGCCATAGTTATAATTTTGATTTTAAATAGAATGTTAACATGAGAACACACTAGATTTTTGAAAGGAAAATACTTGATTGTGCAGGTAAGAGATGTACCATTGGCAATGTAGTATTATAAAAGTGTATTAATTGTTGCTAATAGTAATTTTTTTGAAAAGCTGCAATATATAGTGCTTTTCCACATTTATCAAGGCCAGGTTTGTCTATAATAGATATAACTATTTATCTTTATGCCTGCTCAGAACTAAAAATTGTGAATTTTGAGAATATCTGGTAACATTTATATAGTATTCATATAATATATGCATATGTGTTGTATCTGTTGACTGATGAAACAGAATGGTTGATTTATAGTTTAAACACCTGTTATATTCTGAAAGGTTGTAAGAAAATTAACCAGGGCTTGGACTGTCATAAAATATCATCAGTTCTTGTAAAATGTGTAAATTAAGGTACATCAGATGTTGACATTGACTATAAATGAATACATTTTGGATAACACAGTAACAGACAAGATTGTTACATGAAAAGTATTAAAAAGGATAAGGAAATATATAAATGTAGTTTTGAGACTATTTGTAACTAAGAGACTGAATTAATCTTTCAGATTAATAAAAATCCTTTTCTCATAAATTGTTTCAGTCAAATTTCATTGATTGACTTTTTTTTCTTTCATAGTTACATGAGATGGCTTGTCTTACAAGGTAATATTTCTTACCTGGTATCAAATTATGCTTGTTATTAAATGTTGGGTGAATACTCTCCAGGGGAGCCATAGAAAAGAGCTGGACCAACCAATATGCTAACTTAAAACCACCAAAGCATTAGGATGACAAGTACATGCCATGATACCTGACTAAAGAAAGGGGATAGTTCCAATATTTTTGGCCGAAGTTGAGATCTAAGCAAGCAAAAGGAGGAACTCTTAAATTACTAGGACTCAATAAATACAAAGTGTATCATTTTTAAATAATGGCCAAGTAAATGATTATGTTAGATATGTTAAATTGAAGAGTCTAGGCTTGATGCCTGGCAAATGAGTAACCATTATCCTGGCACACATAGGGTAAGATTCCTTGTTCTGCATTATAAATTCAGACTGTGACATTTTAGTTTAATTACAGTTAATGTTTCATGAAAATACCGAAAAGTACTAAATATGCTGATCTGACAATCAAAAAGAAGCATTTGAACTTGCTTTAAAAAAAATTTCCACCACTAGAATGGTTATGAACACGTTCATAGAAACCTTCTACCTGGAAGTCATGATGCATTTTATAACATGGACAATTTTTGCTACCTGTAAATAGTACACTATGATTACAATTAAAGTATTTTACACCATTTGTATGTGTGTGTGTGTGTGTGTGTGTGTGTGTGTGTGTGTGTGTGTGTGTGTGTGTGTGTGTTTCCAGAATGAAAATTATTTTTTTAAGTTACAAAGGACTACAAATGGTTACAGTTTGTGAAAAAAAATTACATTACCATGTTTTTTTTTGTGTTTGTAAACATGGATTCAGTGATATATTATAGTGATGCTTTTAAATCCAGTGAGTAGAAAATGAGAAGGGCATTAAGAGAAATGAGAGGAGAAGAAGAAATGAGAAAAATATTAAAAGGTAAGCAGAGTGTTTGTAGATCAAATGAACACAAATGAGTAATAATGGAAATGAGAGAACTGTTAAAAGAACTGATACATCTGTACTCATGATTGTGAACTAAAGTCAGCCATACTTATCCTACATTGTCTGTTTTTTTTCTTGATATTAGACTTACTTGACAGTCTACTGCCTCATTATTTTGTGATTTAAAAGTGAGAGGGCATTTATTCTTTTCTCATATTCTGCTATGACTTTTACAATTTATTTGTATTTTTAATGTCCAGAGGCTGAGAAATATGATTATGGGAATAGGTGGTCATGAATGTATATACATGATAACATATATTCAGAAAAGAAGGAATGTTGGTAGGGATGTGTAAAATGGCATTTTGATGTGCTTGTTCTTATAAGACAGTGACTAAAGTAGGTTTAAAAAAAGATGCCCATAGGTTCATAGGTTCATAGGTAAGTACTAGGCTATCTGCCCAAGGGCATTTATAAGCCTAGCCAGAATGTGTTGGCTTTCGCCACCCCCTTAGATTAGTCCCATGTGCCTCTGTCTAGCAGAGCCATTAGTTCCCTGTGCCACTGTCCAGCAGAGCCACTGCAGTGATCCCCGGGGTAAATTTTCTGTTTCCCATCCACCCGTCAAGGTTTCTCTTAGAGAATGTTAGTGAGGGGCTCTTAATGATGTATATTGAAATCCTATTCCAAAGCATGGGGAGTCTCTGGGATAGGAATCTATCCCTCCAGCATGTCCTATTTATCGTTGTGGTGAGGTTTATATCTCTAGAGAGTGTGGCTCTCCGGGATTTGTTTTTTTTTTTTTTTTTAGGTGGAGCATGTCCACTCTTCTACTATTATTTTAATTTAGCTTTAGAAATACAGTTTCTTAAACTATTTCAGTATGCACAAGTTCTACTTTGGTTAATCATATCATCAAGCAATTGTTATAATCAAGTAAACTAAAGTGCTATAAAAATTATTACAAAAGTTTGGAACTTGCACTTATTGATGAAGCACAATAGATTCTTTGCATTGTATATACGCTATCTTATAATACAGATATCACATTTGACAAGTGTATATTTGTATGTGAAAAAAAACGGTTCCACTTTATAATCTCAAAATACTGAAATATTGAATTTCAGTATCTCCAGACCATAAAGTTGAATTTTTAAAATCGCAAAATTCCATAACTGCGAATCTGGAAATGTTGAATTCATGGTTATGGTGTATTTGTCGTGGGTTGTAGTGTGTGCAGCATGTATGCTTTAGTGTGTGGATTTGGCTGGTATGTAAGGTAAGTGAGTATTTTGTTAGGGTTTTAGGTATTTGTTTGAGTATATGTGAGTGTGTTTGGAAGTTTTATGTGTGGGTTAGGGTAAGCAAGTAAAAGCATGAGTGTTTAAGTGTTGAAAGCGGTGGTGTTTGTATATTTGTGATGTTTGTGTGTGAGGGTACTGTAGAGTGTCTAGTGGTGAGCTTGCTGTCTTTTTCTGTTTGGTGTGATCTCGGAGTTAGTATATATAAGTGGGAGGGGTTATGTAGTGTAGGTTTATCGATTTGTGTTTTTGTGTTTGTGTGTATTTTGTTTGTTTATTTGTTGTAGTGTGGGTAGGATGGTGTATGTGTTGTGTGGTGTATAGTGTGTTTATGTTTGCGATTTTGTGTTTCATGGTTTTGGAGTTTCCGGATTTCAAGCGTTCGACTTTATAGTCACGAGATACTGAAATTCGATATTTCATTGTTTTGAGATTATAAAGGAGAACCGTAAAAAACATATTTAATATTTGATATCTGATATTTGAAATGACATTTGATATTTTTTCTTAGGGGACAGTAATTGATGAGATTATTTAAGATCAATCTATTTTTTTTGTATTCTGCTAATATCTTGTTTAATACACCAAAGAACGACAAACATGTTATATGCATACAAATTTGTAAGCAAAGTCTACCTTTTATCTAAATACATAATTTATTTTGTTAAGCAGCAAAGATGAGGGTAGGGCTGTTACAGATTATTTTTATTTTTTTTGAGTTTGTAATGTCTACATGTCTCTAAATGGATTTTCTAAACTATAGGAACATATTGCAATTAGACAGAATGCATGTATAAATAAATGAATATTTTATACAGAACATCATTTGCTGAAATGAGTGTCAACACCAAGCTCTGTTTTCTAAAAAAAAAAAAAAAAAAGAATGTAGCTCTGTGCTGGCAGGACTGATTTTTCAACAGGTTTACACTGAGAACAAGGACATACATGGTTCTGCTATTAACAGCACATGACAGAAATTATGGGTTCCAGCTGTTTAATGCCATGATGGAGCTTGTGTCAAGTGATTTGGATACTTCCTTAGGAAATGGGGGTTACTGCATCTTGATTTTCAGTACGTGATATCTAAGTAATCATTGCAGATATCTTAGATTAGTCTTAAACAAAGCAGAACAAGCTGTGCTTAAATTATACTTTTTCCTGCTTGTAGCTAAATTGGCCTTGCTTTCCTGGTTTTGCTAGGTGAGTTTTCCTTCCTTACCTCCTATGACATCTATGACAACAGAAAGTGCCAAAAAGCAAAATAAACTTTATATAGATTATTAGCAGAAGAAATGGAAGGAAAACCTGGAAAGCCTACAATTATAGTAACAAATATAATTAACTGCCCAATCAAACAAATAGTCTAGATTGCATGCATGAATGGCCAAGGAGATGAAACTTTGAACCAAATTGTGAGAGAGTAATAATTGCAGCTCAAGATAGTGGTCTACAGACATATGCTTTACAAACTTTATAGAAAAAGTGGTAGAAAAGGACAAGTGTAGGTTCTGTAGGATAGATCTAGAAACAGCTGCACATCTTGTTACTGATTCTGGTATACTTACAAGCCATACCTATCAACTGTCCAGATTTTTTGCATAATATGCAAATTCTTGGCTTGTATTTGTGGTCTATTCCTCATAAAGTTTGTGGTTTTCTGGCAAATCATTGAGGACTGGAGTCACTAAATAATAATAACAAACATTTGCATTTCAGGCTTAGCTGGCTGTGGGTGGTGTAGCAGGTAGCATTGTCGCCTCACAACAAGAGGTTTTCCAGTTTGATTCTTGACTGGAACACCTTCTGTGTGGAATCTGCATGTCCACCCTGCAGTCGAGTTAGTTTTATAGACAGCTAGGTGCATGTGAGTGGACCTTCTGAGAAGGTTGGGCATCAGGCTGGCAACTTGACACCATAAAAACTTCACTGCCAATCAATCAATCTATGGACTGGTGATCTGCTGTGGCGACCCCTAACTGGGAAAAGCCAAAAGACAAAGGCATTTGCATTTCAGACTTAATATCCCGCAGAAAATGCAGCTAACACAACACCTTTCATTTTAACAACTTTTTAAGTTTTAAGAGCAATACTTAAAATTTGTCCCTATTTGGGCCTTTGTCCCCCCCATTGTTTTTGGCTTTATCCAGATTTCTTGTGCTAAGAGGTTGAAAGCTATGTTACAAGCTAAAGTCCTGTACACTGAAAGTCACAAGAATGAAGCAAGTTTATTACACTGTGGATTGAGAAAGCACTACTATGTAGAGAAAGCTGAGATGTATTTCAAGCATGACCCCAAAATAATTACTCAAAATGAATAAGTACTGATCACATGGGGACATCTAATAGCAACAGTCAAGAAATTAGAAGCAAGGAAACCAGATTATTGCAGACAAAGGGGAAAAAATCACAAAAGTAGCATTAATTATTGAAAAAGCTACACCTAGTGGCAATAGTGTTCTGCACACTGAGATACATAGATATAAAATACTTTGATATGCAAGCAATAACATTGAAAAATACTCCCACAGAGTTGTAGTAGTTATAAGAGCAACAGAGCTAAGAAAAAAATTATTTTCAAATATACTTAACTATGCTATCAGTACAGGTAAGGGGATCCAATAGTCAGTCCTGCGTTATCCTGCAAAGACATGGTCAACGGGCCCCTCTGCTTTGCCAGAGATGGTCTGCACCTCTCTCCTCCTGGCTTTTAGATACTTTTTAGGCAGTGTCAAAATAACCAACCTCCCAACATAACAAAATCTTTTCCAGATGAACTCAAGGTACTGCTGCTTAATGCTAGGAGTCTACATAAGAAACTGCACTCCCTAGAAGCACTCCCCACTTTGGAAGCTGCTGACATCTGTGCAGTCACCAAGCCATGGTTCAAAGGTGCAGAAATACTCCAGTCATCAGGGCGTCAATGCCTTCTGTTCACTGAGACCACAAACTGTGTATGAAAGAACCAAAGGAAGAGGTGTATACATCTTCTTTAAGGAGAAGTACACCTTAAGACTGGTTAAACAGTATGACTGTCTTGAGCTGCTCCATGTCCAATTAACTATAGCCAAAGCCCCCTACCACATCATGGTGAACTATAGGTCCCCCACCATGAAACAGGAAAAGCATACTGCATGCTTGGACTTACTGAAGTCACTTGCCATACAGCCCAACACCTAACCCATGGGTGATTTTAATTATGCTACCATCGACTAGGAAACATACATGACCACAAACATGCTGGCTCAGAGGTTTTTGGACTTAGTCAATGCAAATGCTCTGGAACAGCTAGTTAGCACACCCACAAGAGGCTCAAATGTCCTGGACATACTACTCATTAACATGGGTGAGCATTACAGCCCTGCACCTCCCCCCATGATTTCCTCCCTGGTACGATCGGACCATAAATCAGTCTTGTTCAATGTAATTGCAAAACCAGATACCTTGTCAAGCTCAGAAACACTTAAGAATTTTTCAAAGACAAATTACCTCCTACTAAGTGATGATATAAGATGTTTCAAAGCCCTCTTGAATGCAGATAACATGGATTCCTATGCAGAGGTGTAAACCAATGCCCTGTATAACCACTTAAGCAGTTATATAGAAAAAAAAAAAAAAACAAGCCACCCTGGTGGACCGCTAATATAAACAGGTTATACAACAAGAAAAAGAAGCTAATGTCCAAGAACAAGAAGGCTCTGGCTCAGCAGAGGAAGAAATCTCTCACTCAGAGATTTTGTTAAGTCCTCCAAAGCTAATTACAAAGCAAAACTAGCCTTCCTAGCTAAGTATAAACATAAGGCATTCTTTAACTACATCTGAAATCTAAAAGGGAATACCTAGCTATGCACTGAACTGGTTGTGGATGGCACCACCCATACTTAGCCGGAGGTAATAGCTATTTTGCTTGCTGACAGATTTGGAGCAAACTTCACCCCCTCCCCTACAGTCATCCCTAAAAGTGTACTTGCCACTATTTCTTATCCTATTATCTCAAGACAGCAGACCATCTTGGCACTCTCCAATACTAAAAACATGGCATCTAAAAACATGGCATCAATAGGAACAAACAACAGCCTTTGGTTCCTTTTAAACAACTTAAAATATAACCTAGTAGATCCACTTGGATCCCTGTTTAACTACAGCCTGCAAACTGGCTATGTTCCTGCAGAATGGAGGACAGCAACAGTAATAGCTCTGCACAAAGGAAAACCATCAACTGACTCTAGGAATTATAGGCCCATAAGCTTGACTAGTCTCATCTGGAAGACCATGAAAAGAATCATTATGGACCTTATTAACAAGGACACAGCAGTCTCCAAACCAGTTCGGATTTGTTAAAGGTAGATCACGCTTATTAAACATACGAGGGAGAAACAGTGCATATTGCCTATCTTAACCAAGCAAAGGCATTTGTCACAATCTCCCACTCAGTTATTATAGAGAAACTCGCCCAATTGGGAAATAACCCAGGGTCCCTGGGTCTCTGCTGAAAATGAGCCAAAAGCTCAGCCAGACAAACTTGGGCAACAAATGTAAAATAAATAAATAAAATAAATAACCCCTACATTACCAGATGGGTTGCCAACCAATATGTACATGGGGCTTTTCCCCTCCAGGCCTCTGATGAAAATGGGTGCTTGCTCAATTGGCATACCCAGTTAACAAATGTCAAAAAATAAAAAATAAAAATAACTGTCTCACCGACAGGACAAATACTGTTAAAGAGGGTGACTTCAACTGTAGAAAAAGACCAGTCACCAGTGATGTACAACAGTGTTCTGTGCTGGGCCCCTTACTGTTTGGAATTTATTTCTCAGAAGTCCAGGCAAACATGGACAGTCTGTGTCTGACCAATTTTGCTGATGATTGCAAATTGGGAGCAATCATTGTGTCCCCCAACAATGTTAATATAATGCAAACAGGGTTAACACTGACAAATCATTGGTGCTAATACCATGGATTAAAACTAAATGCAAAAAAATTGCATTATTATTCCCTTTGGAAAAGCTGACTTCTCTGCTAATTACATTAAAGACAGCACCTTTCTAAGTGTAGACCCAGTGGTACATGATCTGGGTACTCAGGTTGATTGCAATCAGACCTTTGACCACTACATATCCACAGTAGTAAGGAAACCCTTCTATATGGCACATCTTATAAGTAAAGGTATCACTTCTAGATCTAAGGATGTTATAATTTCATTATACCCAACCAAGCGAAGCACACAAACACACACACACACACACACACACACACACACACACACACACACAAACACACACACACACACACACACACACACACACACACACACACACACACACACACACACACACACACACACACACCTATGCAGAGACCATCAATAAAAACTTACCTAAACAGCAGAGACCTCCAAAACACACTCACAAACATTCCACACATAACACTAAACACATCACAATAGACAACAAACCAGTGTCTCACAAACACATCCCATAAGGCATAACTATAAATCAACACGGCCCATAAGGCATAACAATAAACCCAACATACTAGTCATTGGTGTCTCAGTTATGAGACACACCAATGTCCCCCTCACCAGACTCGACAAGGAGAAGGTCACAGTCAGTTGTCTGTCAGGTGCCGAATCCACATCACACATGCAGTGTCTCCACAACAAGTACAAGTATGACTCTTTCATTGTCCATGTTGGTGTGAATGACTTGAGATGTACCTCCCTGGACTATATGAAGAGAGACATGATTGAGCTGTCAGAGTATGTGCCCCAGGCAGCTATGACCCTAGCCCTAAGCAGCATCCTACCTTCACCAAGAATGATGCCACTATACCAACAAAAAATAATTGACTTCAACAATTGGCTTAGTTTCTGCTATCATTTCAAGGGGATCCAGTATCTGTCTGCCTGGGGTGATATGGTTGACAGGCCTCAATGCTTTGCCCGAGAAGGCCTCCACCTGTCACCCCTGGGATTTCAGATCCTGGCCAAGGCTCCTGCCTCACCCATTGTGCCTTTTTTTAGCCAATGTCCCAAAGACAAATCTTCCAACATAAAAGATCTGTCAAAAAGCAAATTGAAGGTGATGCTGCTTAATGCTAGTAGCCTTATCCTGAAAATGCACTCACTGGAGACTCTCCTTGCACAGGAAGATGACGACATCTGTGCGGTCATGGAAACTTGGTTCAGGGCTGTGGGGAGCACCCCTGTCTTACCAGGTTATACCTCATTCCACACATTCTGACCCCAAAATGAGGTTAGGAAGGCTAACAGTGGTGGAGTCTCTATCTTCATTAAGGACAGGCACACCTCCAGACTGCTTTGTCAGCATGATGCTCTGGCACTATTCCAGGTTCAACTGACAGTTGGCAAGACACCTATCCAAGTTATAGCCAGCTATAGACCCCCCTCTATGACTCAAGACACCCACTTCTCCTACTTGGACCTACTTGACTCCATCAAGGTACCCCCTAACACCCTGATCCTTGGTGACTTCAGCTACCCCCACCATAGACTGGGCGAACTATTCCTGCACTAATGTCCTCACCCGATTCCTTGACTTCATCAACTGTAACTCTAATACAATAGTCCAGCTCATCTCATCCCCCCACAAAGGGAGATAACATTTTTTACTTGGTTATCACCAGCATGGGCGATTGCTGCAGCAGCCCCATAGCATGCTCTTCCCTGGTGAGATCAGATTATCCGTCTGTCTCAATGAAAGTTTCTATCCCACCCAAGCCCCCAGCCATAACCAGGCTAAAAAACTTCTCAAAACTTGACTACAGCCTCCTAAGGTAGGGTATCAGTAGCTTCACATTACCCCCCCCCCCCAGAGGATGCAGACAACTATGCTGAACAGTATGCCAATGCAGTATACAAGCACCTGTACAACTACATGGACTCAGCCATACCCAACACAACTAAAACCGGCTCCTCAAGGAAACACAAACCTGTCTGGTGGACATCCTCTATCAACAGGTTTTACAACAAAAGGAAGACACTTTTGTCCAAGGGTAAAAAGGAACAAATTCCAAATTGGAAATACTCCTGCCTTAGCTTCAACAAACAAATTGGATCACTAGTAAAAACCTCCAAAGCCAATTATGAATCAAAACTAGCCTCTGAAACAAATGGAAACCACAAAAACGTCTTCAGTTAAATTAGAAACCTCTATGGCAAAGCCCAGGTTTGTTCCAAATTAGTACATAATGGTATCACTTATACTGATTTTGTTGACTTAGCCAAACTGCTAGCAGATAGGTTCAGCACAGACTACACACCTCTGCCCCCCCAAAAGACTCATTTGACATCCGCAATACTTGTCCTGCACCTCACATCTCTGTAGATCAAGTGTTAAAGGTTCTATCCAAGGTAAAGAACACCGCTTCCATGGGACCTGATAGTATCCCAGGCTGTATTCTGCACCATCTCCAGAAAGAACTAACTTCACCATTGAGCACCCTATTCAACCACAGCCTAAGTACAGGTTTCATTCCAGCAGAGTGGAGAACTGCTATTGTCATCACTTTGCAGAAAGGTGATGCCATTACTGACTCTGTAAACTACCATCCCATTACCTTGACAAGTCTGATCTGTAAAGCCATAGAGTGTATTATTATGGCTCTCATAAACAAGGACATAGGCAATTTCCATGCACTTGACCCCACCCAGTTCGGATTTGTCAAGGGCAGATCTTGCCTGTTGAACCTGGTCGACTTTTTTGAGACTGTCATGGCCCTGGATGAGGGAAAGTCAGTACATACAGCTTACCTTGACTTGGCCAAGGCCTTTGACACAATCCCCCACTCAGGCATTATTGAAAAGCTAACACAACTTAGCATAAATCCCTATCTTATCAGGTGGGTGGCCAACTGGGTCACTGATGGAACCCACAAGGTCAAAATAAACACCTCCATCTCTGACAGCAGACCTGTCACCAGTGGTGTTCCCCAGAGATCTGTCCTGTGACCCCTACTGTTTGGCGTCTACTTCTCAGAGGTCCAGGCAAAGACAATAGCCTGTGCCTGACAAAGTTTGTGGCCAGCTGTAAATTGGGTGCTGTCATTGACTCCCCAAATGATGTTACCATACTGCAAGATGGTCTCACAGCAACAAATGACTGGTGTCAAAGTCATGACCTTAAGTTAAACACAAAAAAATGTATTATTATACCATTCGACAAAAACATGGCCCCTACTGATTACCACATTAACAGCAACCCCCTAAGTGCACAACCTGTGGTGAGAGACCTGAGTACTCAGGTTGACAACAATCTCACATTTGGCCATCATGTAATGGCAGTGGTCAGAAAAGCCTTTTACTTGGTTCAACACATAATTAAAGGGATTGCATCCAGAAAAAAGGAGGTTATTAGCTCTCTGTACTCCTCCCTCATTAGACCAATAATTGAGTATAACTCCCCATTTGGTATGTACCTCTCCAAACACCTGCACCATCTGGAAAGGCCACAGAACTACCTCACAAAGAGAATCCATGGCCTTCAACATCTGTCCTATGCAGACAGGCTCAAATCACTATTACTCTACTCTGTATTGTACAGATTGCTCAGAGGTAAACTGTCTCTCACCTACAAGGCAATTTCGGGCCCTACTAGAGATGCTGCATATCCATAAGTCTCACCCCTCGTGCATTACCCATTTGAAAGGCCTAAATCTAATATGCGACATCAGCAAAACCTGCTGGAGAGACAGATTTGTCTCCCAGCGGTTGACCCGTCTCTGGAATAGACTTCCATTACACATCAAACAGAATGCCTCACTGACCCTCTTCAAGTGCAACCTTGATGAATGGATGGGAAACCACAAATTTATCCCAGAGGTTCTACCTGTGTCCCTCACTGACAGGGGTGACAGTTGCTGACTGAGATTTCTTTTTTTGTGGATAAACTCTTGGCTAGGCTTGTAAGGGCCTCAGGGCCATTAGCCTAGTAAGTAACCTCCTATGATCCTATCATCAGACCAGTAATTGAGTACAATGCTCCCTTTTGCATGCACCTCACCAGACACCTGCAAGAATTAGAGAGACCAGAGACATTTCTTATTAAGAAATTACAGGGTACAAAAAACAAGTCTTACATATATAGAACTGAAATCACGGTCACTGTATTCTGTCTCCTACAGGTTGCTAAGGAGAAACCTGTGCCTGGCTTATAGGGCAGTCACTGACCCAGCCCTGATGGAAAAGCTACACATTCATAAATTAAACCGCATGAGGGTCACTCATTCCAGGGATCTCAACCTAGCATCTGGCAATGAACAGGTCATGCTGCAGAGACAGATATCTCTTCCAGAGACTGCCACTTCTCTGGAAAAAGCTTCCAGTTCACATGAAAAAGATCCCCTCCCTGGCCATCTGCAAGCGCACACTAGATCAATGGATGGGTGACCACAAATTCACTTCTGGGGCAGTGTCCATGCCCTCCTGGACAGAGGAAGTCAGTATTAACTACCATAGACCCTTACCTCTGCAAAGTTCATTCATCTAACCACTTACAAATGGGGAAATTTGGGATAAATATGGTTAGGCTTGTAAGGGCTCTATGGCCATTAGCTTAGTAACCTTATATGAACCTATGAAATGCTGGAGGTAATTCTTGGCACTAAAAAAGAGTTTTCTTGGCAAACAACAAAGAATGAAGCAATACCAATTTCATAAACTTTAAAGTACATTGACTTTGGAATAGATCCATTTCTGTCATATTAGAAACCCTAAAAATTTGCAGGAACAAAGAAAAAAAAAAGAAGGAAAAGAGGCTATAGCCAGTGGAACAGTAATTAGTCCTGCTGCTGAGGTTATGTTTCCTGATAGTCAGGTACCAAAGGCACTAAGTGGTGCCATCTCTAACTGTGGTGAAAGCAGTATTCTGGGGGAAGAGCTCATGTTAACACATGTCCAACAAGCATCCTGATCTGTTGCAGCCATTTAGTATGTTGGTCCTGAGCTTACCAGGTGTCATTTATCCAAAACAGCCATATACAAGCATACCATTATGGACTGAGCATGCCTAAGACAAGACCATTTTATTTACTTTCTTGTTTGTTTCTATCTTTATTGATTGAATGATTGATTGATTCATTTACTCAAGTAGGTGAGTGGTCTGATCCAAGTATCCCTTCAGTAATGCCACAGAATACAAGACTAATGGATTTAGATTAAATAGATGGTAGAAAGAGTAACGATTACAGTTGTTTTACAGTTTTATGCCTAATAGAAATGGGAACAAGAGTAATGTAGATAGAGGACATAAAATTGTTTAAATGGAATGATAATTACTTACCCCTATCTTACAGCAAAGAGGATTGAAGTTCTGATTATACCCCATTCAACAAATTGTGACCAGTGGGTCAGGTACTGAAGGAAGTTGTGGGTAGAAGGGAGCGGCTGTTTCCAGCATGCTCCTGAGTTATGGGTTTCAGTTCTTGTCTACTGATTTGATGGCACTGATTGGGGGTTGTAAGAATTGTAGCTGCAGAGTTTGGATATAATGAGCTTTGAGGGATGCTGTGTATAGTGCAATACTCCGGGATAATATACCTAGAAATGTTGAGAATGTTTACCCAGAGGCCAGGCAGCATTGTGGAGCTGTAGTAAGCTGCTGAACAAGGCTTAGGAGCTCCTGGATGAATATGGTTTAGGGGTACTTGACTGATATCTGACCTGCTCCCCACACACTGACCATTAGCTCTCAGAGGACTGAACTAGTGAACTCATCCCAGGAAATGAGTGGGCTTCAGTTCTCAGCTGTGAAGGGGATGGGCCCATCATTCATTCTGTCCTAGGGAAGTTGGTGGCTTGTGAGCTAGCTGAACTCAATGGATCCAGGATTAAAGGGTGGGGAGGGGTTGGTGATCTCACTCTGAGGAATTGGTCAACATCAATTGGAGAAATTAATGGACCAATAAGACTTAGGTAGCGGTAACACTGGGTTAGTTGGGCAGACTATGGAGGGTTAAATAAAGTGAAAACAGAATAATTACTACTGTCTTACAACTCTATAGCAAATAACAGCTGAATGACCGTAGTACAAGTACAGGACAGCAAAAGGGTATAGATTCAAGTTCTACAGTGCACTTAAGCATCCCAGTAGCCAAATAAATCACAGATTTTAAGGTGAAATGACATGTACATTTCATATAATGCAGTTACTAGCAAAGGTAAGTAGGGCTAAATTTTAAAAAGTGTATGATTCATTAGTAAAAGAATAAGAAAAGGAAGGGAATAGTTTTGCAATACAGACATGAGGGGCGGAAAATTAAATTTTAGGTGGGTAAAAGTTACGGAGAGCAATGATTTGGTCCAGGAGTCCTTAATAATCTGACAGGGGTCACTCACAAAATTCTCTTAATTTTAAAAACAAGAATAGCTGCTTTCAGCAGTAGAAGTAAAGGTGTGTATATTCAGAGTTTGTCAACAGATTCAGTAGCTGTGCAGAAGCCATTCACAAGTTTCATATTAAATGCGGGACATATGTAGTTGGTTGAAATGAATATGGCAAGTATCTTCCAATTCCATAAACTGTCATCTTTATTTTCCACTTGTCATATTTTTTTATAATTTCAGAGTAACTATTTTCTTTATTCTTCATATGTTATGAGTTGCTACTCTGAAAATCTTTAATATGTTGCATTTAACCTTCTCTATATTTTTGCATCAGTTTCTGTTAGTGTCAGGGCTCTTGGAAATAAATATCCAGTAGTCATACCAACAGAGTCTTTAACCATCGTTTCATGTCTCTGACTGTAAAAGTATGACTGCTGGATATGAATTTCTGCATTCAAAGTTCAGATTCAGAATTCAGATGTATAAACTCTTCTCAGTTTGTCTCTGATATATAAAGGTTTAAACTTATATGCTTCAACATAGCTATCTAACTTTAATTTAAAAGTGGAAACATTGCATGTAAAATTTAGTGTAGCCAGTAATGTTTTATTATTCCTACCACACAAAAATTTGATAAAATCTTCCCTCAAGTCTATAATTTATTGAATAGAACCTTAATACTACTTGTTGCACTGACTTTCATAAATTTTCTTTTTTCATCATAGAGAAAGTTGATCAGTCTAGTTTTATTGATGCTTGCAATAACTATCTAGAATTTTTAGAATTAAAATGGCAGGTGTTCATATGAACCGATTGAAGCTATATCTACTAAAAGTTTAAGATGTAAAATCATCTGATTTTATTGTATATTATTGTTTAAGTAATTAAAAACTTTTGCATATAAGATTTTAAATATGTATTCATAGTCTTAGATTATAGAATGATTGCTGCTCTTGATAATTAATGTTTTAAGTAATGTATAACACTGATTCGAGGAGAATGCATGATGCCATCATTTAATTGAATATTTAAACCTTTTGTTAAGTCAATTGATTATTTTCTGATGAAGTTCTGATGTTTTAATAGAATAGAAAGTACTCAAAAATTATTGTAATCTGTGTTTATTTCTACAGTATTTTACTGAACAGTGCACAAATTTGGACCACCGGAGCTTTATGGAGGCTGAGCGGAGGAAGTTGGCTCATGGTGGAGTAAGTACCAGGAAAACAATCTCTAAATTGCAGCAAAAAACAGGAGGTAAGACAAATTCTGCTAATAATAATGGACAGTGATACAAGATGATAAACTGCTGTTAACATACACCTAAGTTAACTGCAAAAGGCAGTACTGCAGTGACTTTGGTTTGAAATAATGCTATAGCAGCTGGAGAAACAACTGAGAAGAGGGAGCAGCAATCAGGTCCTTCAATAGAATGCAGTTACTTCCCCCACCCCACCACAGATGGTTTATCACCAAAAACAAGCAATCAATGAGCTAGAATGTTTATGGATACAAACACAACGTCTCTGAACTCTAAATACTTGACTTGAGTCACAGCATTTAATTTTATGGTTATGACCTTTTTATTGCATTTGCAGGAATTTTTTACATTGCTAGAGTAAATTATGCTAAACTGTTAATCTGGCTTCACTTTCAGCAGTAAAAGGCCCATGGGTGGGGGTCGGGGTGTCCCTTCAGCAGCTTCTACATTACATTACAGAACATACTAATGCAAAAGTGAGGGAAAACAATTAAGTTTTTAGTTTGAGTCTTGGAAATTGCCTTGCATAGATTTTAACTCAAGGTGTTGCTTCTGTTGGACTTTTGCAACTGCAGGTGAAATTCAGATGTACAAGTTCTTTTAGTAGTAAGATATGTTACCTTTTTCAGCAGCAATTGTCAGACTTACTATTTGCTTGGTACACTGGGAGAGCAAGAGATAAAATAAATTAATTAAGATTGTTTGATGGTTGAACTAGATAAGTAAAGTATTATTTGTCTATATTCTGCTGCATTAAATAGTGTTTGGCAAACATGAGTAGTGCACTATATTTCACAGTTTTCAGAGTTTATTGTGCTAATTTCCTTTAGTCGGGTATGACCATTTCATTAGTCCTGATTCATTCTCTTGGCACATTTAAAGAAAATTAAATACAATGTTTTTATTCAGTTTAATAAAAAGCAATTATGTCCTGTTATTAATTACAAAAATGCATTTGCACTGTTTCCATGGTCTTTCTGTCTACCTATTATATAATTTATTAATATGTAATAATTATTATAATATTCTCATATTACATGATCACAGCTTGTGGAATGCATGGAGTTTCTTTTTTTTCTCAAAAAAACTTTTTATTAGGTATATAAAACAAGACATTAGGAGTTTTGTACATGAAAAATAATAGGTTTAAATAAGCATATTGCATCTCTTAAAAACATCATTTTAGGAAAATTTAAATACAATAATGATAACACAAACATTGCAAAAATATATACACTATATACAAGTTAGGCAATCTGAAAAATAATGAAAAGAGAAAAACCTGACGTGAGAAAAAGAATATTATACATTTATCACAAAATAATTGAAGAATTTAAGGCACTAACTATTGATAACATTTAAAACTTTTTCTAACATTAACTTTTTTAATGCCATTTGTTTTGGACTTCTGACTATGTTCTTCTGAGCATCAATATATAAATAAGCCATTTTCTGAAAAGCAACCCAATTTAGTTTGGTACGATCAAGCCAATTTTGGGTTATGTAAAGTTTTAATAGGGAGCAAATAAAAATAATAACATGAGTATCTAATTTTGAAAGATGAGTTAATGGAATATGAAGAATGGCAAATTCCCAGGATAATGTAGACTTATGGTACCCCATTCTCTGTAGTCTGACTTTCAAAGAAGTCCACAATCTATGAGAAAAATGACAATACCACAAAATATGGAGGAGATCTGCTTGGGGGTGATAACAACATGGACATGATGAGGAATTGTTTGGGTTAAATTTATTTAATTTATACGGAGTATAGTAGGCATCATTGTTAATCATTAATTGTGTGTATAATAGTTTTTTAAAAGGGGTAAATTCCTTTGTATATCTGATAGCCAAGAGTTTCTGATACTCAGATAATTGGGAATTATGATTTAACCAGACATTAGACAAAAGACAATTGTGATCCATAATTAAACTCTTTATCAACTTGTAGGAATTTGATAACATTTTATCTGATGAAGATAATGTTCTGATAATTGTGTTGAGATTATTCATTTAATATTCTATAGGATCTGTAAATGGAAACCTATTTTTAATTATTTCCCTTAGTTGACGAAGAATTGGCGAATAATTCCAATTAACTTTCAGAATCTTACGCCAATCATTTAGGGATAAGTCAAAATGTTTCAAAATATCCCCAACTTTTAAATTTTTTATTAGAGGATAATTTGTTAAGTTAAAAGGAATGTTATCTATCATTATATTTGGGTTTAGATGAATTGGTTGAATAAAGTGAGATATCTTATCTAGATTACATAGTTTAAGTAAAGTTTGAAAAGCTTTAATCTTTTGTTTAATGAAGATAGAAAGATTTTTAGTAGATATGATGTCCAAAGAGATAAAAGGAATAGCTTCTGGGTTTATATTTTTAGATATGATGTAATTATACCATATTTTTATCCATAAAGAATGATTGATATGAGAATTATACATGAAATTAGATATGGTGAAAAGTTTATTAGATGAAACAATCAGATAATAAAGATATAAGTTAGGAAGACCTAAACCACCTTTATCCTTAGAAATTGATAATCTGGAATAGGAAATTCTAACCGATTTGGGGAACCATAAAAATTTAGCCAAAACTTTATTTACAGACTCAAAGAAAGATTTAGGAATTATCTGGTCAGAAGAAGAGAAATGATAAAGGAATCTAGGTAAAATGTTCATTTTAATTATAGCAGCCTTTGATAAAAGTGAAAGATTTAGATGTTCCCATCTGTTTATATCAGATAACATTGAGTTCCAAACTTTATTTATGTTATTTTGAAAAGAAGATTTATTATTGTGTTCTAAGTTGATACCTAAATACTTTATACTAAAAGTAAACTGGATTTGATGATCTGAAAACAGGAATGGCTTATGGACTAAATGATTTAAAGGAAATATATAAGTTTTAGAGGAGTTTAAAAGATAGTTCGAAACAGAAGAGAAGTAATCAACAGAATTTGTTATTTTCCTAAAGTCAGATAATAGAGTTTGAAAGTAAATTACTACGTCATCAGCAAAGGCTGAGAAATAAATTTTTGTGTTAAGAATTCTAGGAACATTATGAAAAGTGTTCTGAATAATGTACAGCAACAAAGGTTCTAAATAAATGTTAAAAAGAAAGGTGGACAATGGACAACCTTGCCTCGTTCCTCTGGTAATCTTTATTGGAGAAGAAAAGTGACCATTGATGTAAAGTCTGGTAAACATATCTTTATACAATACTTTTATAAAGTTGATAAAGAATAAAGGAATATTAAAACAAAACATAGTTTGAAAGAGAAAATTCCAACAGACTCTGTCAAAGGCATTTGATGCATCAATAATCAGAGCATATATTGGGTTTGTATCTTTTTTAATAAGATGAATGATAAACTCTAAAGACAATGTATTATCCCAAGCATGTCTATGGGACATAAAACCAGATTGATCTTGAGAAATAATTGAGGGTAAAATCCGTTTCAATCTACTAGCCAGAATAGATGATAAAATTTTAATATCTACGTTTATTAAAGAAATGGGTCTATAATTAACTGGGTCTGATTTTTCTTTATTATTTTTCAGAATTAAGATAGTTTTAGATGTATTCCAATGAATGTCTGAAATATCATTAATTTTTATATGATTATATACTTTAAAAAGAAAAGGAAGAATTACCAATTTAAAAGTTTTGAAAAATTCCGGAGTGAAACCATCTGGACCAGGAGATTTACCAGATTTAAGATTATCAATTGAATCCGAAATCTCTTGTAAAGAAATAGGAGCAGAAAGCAATCTTTGTTGGTTATCATTTAATTTAGGGAAATGTAAAGAATTTAAAAAGGTTTTTATATAATTATCATTAACAGAATTAGAAGAATTTGAGTATAAATCAGTATAAAGTAAAGTAAAGAGCTGAATAATTTCTTCATCCGTGTTATACAATTTATTCTTGTAAAACAAAGATGAAATTTTTGGTC
This sequence comes from Protopterus annectens, assembly GCF_019279795.1. Taxonomy (NCBI): domain Eukaryota; kingdom Metazoa; phylum Chordata; order Ceratodontiformes; family Protopteridae; genus Protopterus; species Protopterus annectens. The sequence continues at coordinate 1,264,751,411 of NC_056735.1, forward strand.
TGTCAAAATTATTTTTAATAATTCTAGCTAATAGTTTGGAAGGAACCTGGGCCCATTCTGAATATGAAGCTAGTAATTTTTGCTCAGCTAAAGAAAAACTATTTTGATCAAGCAAAATTAAATCTTTCTGGCAATCTAGAATTTGCTTTTCTATATTAGAATCATGATTCAGTCTAAACTGATTTTCCAAAGATAGAATTCTATATTTTAAGAACTTCTCTTTCTTAAAGTACTGTTGTTTGAGGTAGGCCGCTTTACTGATAAGCAATCCTCTTAATCTCGCTTTGCATGCAGCCCATTGCATGTCAAAAGGGATATCCGATGACCCTAGATTACCTTCTATTTCCTGTAAAATTTCAGAACATTGTTTACAAATTTCTTCATTCAGTAGTAAATTATTATTTAAAGACCATTTATTTGAATTGATATTATTTTTAATATTAGTACTTATGTTTAGTTTTAATAAGATTCTTGAATGGTCTGAAAAAAATCTAGGTTCAATAGTAAAATCCAAAATATATTTTGAGATAGAATCAGAGATTAGAAAAAAATCCAATCTGGACCATGAACGATAACACTTAGAGTAATAGGTATAAATATCATTCCTATTTGAGATTTTGACAGAATGTAATGGATCAATCAAACTGTGCTCCATCATTAAATCATTAAGAGCCAGAGTAGATTGATAGTTATAAGAAGCAGCGGAACGAGAACGATCAATTTCTGGATTTATCACTGCGTTCCAATCTCCACCTACTATAATATAATGGTCTTTATATGATGTGAGAATATTATAGATTTTTAGAATGAACAAATGCTGTAGATTACATGGGCCATATATATTTAAAACTAAAAGAGGTTTATCAAGACTATGAATAGAAGTGGTAAACAAACACTATCTACCCTCATTATCAAATTTCTTATCAATTATGGTCCCCATGAATTTTTGTTTAATGATTATGGCTACTCCTCTGGAATTAGATGAGTGCCCTGAAGCTACAATCCTCTTGATCCATTTTTTTATTTTTCTCTTTATCCCAATCAAGTCGAGGGATATGGGACTCTTGAATAAAACAAATATTGGCCTGTGACTTGAAACTCAAATGAAACAATAATGACTTTTTTGCTTTATTTTGGACTCCTCTAACATTCCAGGAATCCACTATTATATCAACTGGCATACTTAAGGCAAACAACCAGTATTGATGCTGTAAAAAAACACAAAGTCCCAGGAATACATAAACCAGTGCCTACGAGAGATGAAAAAAATCAACTTGAACTGAACAGTGTTTGAATATACGATCAAATCAAAAAATATTCCTTGTAAAAGAAAAATAATATAAAAAATAATATAAAATTTACTTATTTCCTTCATCCTAACCCTAGTGCCTACCCACCAATCTCCTATTGATAAAGGAAAACCAGATATAAATAAAGTAGAAGTTGTAATTTTAAATACTAATAGCATCAGAGTAACATGAAAAACACTAAATGAAAGCCTAACAAAAAATAAAACCCGTACTAAAATACCAAACCTATGTACAAGACTAACTAATTTCAAGATGTCCAACATACTCAATCCCCACTTAATATATTACACTACAAGCTCCTATTATTTAGTAAAAATATATAACAATAAACTGAATTTCCTCAAATGTTTCAAAAAAAAAAGAAAAGAAAAACAATTTGTGATTAACAAAAATAACACTGCATAACAAATATTGAGATGAGAACAAACAAACATGAAATAACGTATATGAATATTAAAGGACAAATATATTAACATTACTATATATATAAATAAACCTATGTGAAGCTAGTATATTTGTATCATGTATAAAATTATGATTTAGTTATAGAAAGAAAATAGTTATAAATATTGCAAAACAAGATAAAATTATGTATTATCTAATAATCACACAGTAAGATATAACAAACTTCTCAATAATGAACTGGTGACTAACTGTGACAATAATATCTAAAATTATGGTTAAACATTTAAACATGGACCAGATACAGCAAAGTCTATCCCCCAGGAGACTTGCACTCCATAGTCAACCCCACATAAATGAATGTTGCCTGCCAATGTAGTTGTTATACAGCAGCAGTTCACAATAGTTTACTATATTTTAATAGATTTTGGCGCCATCTAGTGAATAAAAAGGAAAAAAAAAACAGCTGAACAATACCCTAACCTACAGTATATTCATAAATTCAAAGATAATGACTAAAAGGACAAAAAAGCGGATTATATGCTTCAAAAAAATAAAACATAAAATGCTTGTATCAATAACACCATTAGTTATAAGTTGATAATGCATATTTAGAATACAGAGAAGCAGCCTAGTACCAGGAAGTAAACCACACAGTTCTCGTACACTCGCTCTTTAGAATACCCAAAAAGAACAAACATAACTAAGTTAAAACTCCGAAAGAGTCAAACAGCATAAACATGAACATGAATACTATACCAATAGCATTAAGAGAAAACCCTATATAAGATGTACAACAGTTTAACTATGTATTAGTTTGCCAAAAGTAACGCACATTCAATATCCCCATACTGCTTGTAGTGAATTGCATGAATTTTTAATACAAGAAAGCAGTGTAACTAACAGATACTTTGACATTATATTATAATTCAAAAAAAACAATGAAAAGCATATCCTAAAAAAATGTATTTTCTTATTTGTCCCTTTTTATTATTTAAAAATGAAAGAGACTAACCTATTTTGTGGAAATAAAGACAAATTCTGCCTTAGTAGTCAAAAGCAGATACTCGCATTAAAGCGAGAAAGTCATGGGAAGATTTCTTGGTGGTACAGTGGAAATATACCCTAATAAATACTGAAGATGATCAACGCTTAGTCCCAGACACATTGTAGTTGTAGAAAAAATTATAAGTCCATTCCCAAACTCGAATAAGTGCTGAAGAGAAGTGCTACTATAAATGCGAAGCCAACGGATATCCTCAGCGAGTGATGACGTCACCATCAGTCTCCGAGAGTCCATATGAGGTGCGCGACCATGTAAAGATGCAGCTGGTGATGCATGGAGAAGATTTTCACCTTGGATAGTCTCGAGAAGCGAAAAATTCTCCCTCCAAAAAGCAGACAACTGGCGCAGGACACTGAAATCTAGAAACTTGAAAATAATAACACACTACATTCGCAGTACGAAAAAAGATAACTGAAAGGCTGTTAGAATCAAAAAGTAACTCTAGAAACCTGGAAAGCAAACAATATCATAATAAACATAAAATTTTGCCATAACAAAGAAAAGATATATTTAACACAACTATAATATGGAATGAAATTAGGCAATAACAGACAAGTACATCCTAAAGTATAAAATATTGACAAAAAAAAATCACTTTTGAAACCCATTAAAAAGGTAACATATTAAGACACAGAATCTGGAAGCTTTTTAAAAGTTTAAAAAAATATATCTTTAGCTTCCTTAGGATCAGAGCACATAAACCTTTTATCATTGACTGTAAAAGATAAGGTATTTGGATAGGACATACAAAATCTTATCCCTCTTTTTATCAAGTCAGCACAATAGGGAGAAAGTTTTTGTCTATTTAGTTTTATTTGAGAAGGAAGATCTTGAGCAAATGACAGTTTATGAGACTTCCATATAAACTGCTTTTTACTTTTAGCTGCTTCCAGAATCTGGAAAGTGTCTTGGAAATTTAATAATTTAGTGTAAATAATCCTTGGTAAAGAAGAATCCTGACCTGCACGTAATGCTCTATGTGCTCTTTCTACAATTATAGTTTTTGAGGATGATTCACAGTTTAACAATGTTTCAAAGATGCTCCTAGTTACAGATAACAAATTTTTATTGTCATAAGATTCTGGCAAACCACGAATAATGATGTTATTTCTACGACTTCTGGCTTCCAAATCCAACAGTTTGGCTTGTATATCCGAAATAATCTTATCTTTAGACTTAAGGTCACTTTCCAATGAATCAGTTTTTATCTCTAAAGCTGAATTTCTATTTTCAATCATATCCATTCTGTCATTTATTTGCTTTAAAGTTTTACTAAAGTCAGCAAATTGCTCTGAGAAATTTTGGATAGCACTTTGGATAGACTTTAATGCTACTTTTACTTCGTCTAAATGAAAATTTGAATCATTTAAGTCTTTATTACTTACTTTGGAAGTTTCTGTAGATTGCTTAGATGTTCTTAATCTTTTTGAACTGGAATCTTTTTCAGGAGAGAGCATTGAAGAAAATTTGGCCTTTGTAGGCTGAGTCTCCATGGAGTCAGATTTAGTAGCCATGCCCAGAGATGAAGTGCAACTGACAGGATATCAGGATCCAGGAATATTCTGAAGCAGCAGATAATCAAAGCAGCTGAGAGAACAAAATTGTTCTGAGGTAAAATAAATCCCAGGATAAGAGTTCCAAACAAATAAATAATCCAAATGCGTAGAAAAAGATTTATAAAATCTTTTTGTAGAAAAAACTGAGGAAAAAGATTGCTACAAGGTTGTAAAAAAACCAAAAAGTTAAATAGCTGTGAGGAGCTCAAAGAGTAGGGACTAGTCTAGTTGGCAGCCATCTTGGAATGTCAATGCATGGAGTTTCTACAGCAGTATAGACAGCTTGATTGGGGCACCACTACCACCAAAAGCTGGAACAACACAGGCACAAGACTAGGCCAGAGAAATGAGCTCCCCAGTAGAAAAGTAGCATTATCACATTCTCCATACATATAGTCTGATATAGTACAAGAAAGCAATATGTGGAATTAGCACAGCAAATGAGAATTCAAAGGTGCTACAGTCATCAAAATGCTAAAAGCTGTGGTGGTGAAATAATAAAGGTAAAACTAAAGGACAACTGAAAAAGAGAATGATGAGACATTAAGAAGAGGAATGAACAGATTTAAAAATGTGCCATCATTAAACAGAGGGAAGTGTGACCATGATTTGACTATATTAGAAATGAATAGATTTTCCCCAGTTGCATGTATATCACTTGCTCAGTAAAAAATATGTCTTATGTTAAATGCCTTAAGAAGTTAAAGTTCTATTCAATATACTATAGACAAGAGGGGAGATTTAATCAAATTGCTTGTGGTATGATTAATAAAACATTACTGGCTACACTAAATTTGACATACAATGGTTTCCAGTTTTAAACTAAAATTAGACAGCTATGTTAAAGCATATAAGTTTCAACCTTTATATGTCAGAGAAAACTGTGACATGGTCCATTTTTGGATTGTGAGTTTATAAATCACAGTTCTGAATTTTAACTTTTTACAGTCAGAGACAAGAAAGTCATACATTTACGAATAACAGAGAAAGTGCATGGAAAAAATGGAGAACATCTAAAACTTCCCCTAATCTTCAATCCTACAGAGAGCTTTGTACTTTACCAAAAAAAGTCATCCTTGACAAGAAAAACTATTTCCAAAAACCACTAAATAATCCTCACTCCAACATCCCAAAATTCTGGCAATCAGTAAATAAGCTACTACATCCTGAAAACCCCTTATTGCCTAATCGATACCCTAACAGCTCTTCCACTGATACCGCTACCTTTCTTAATTCCTTCTTCATTGATTCTATTCACAATCTAACCAAAAATGACACCATTACCTACCCCACTTCTCTCATAAACCAATCCCCACAGCTTATATCAAATAATTTCTTAGCAAATTTAAAACATGATCTCTATCAGCTGATAGCTTACCATCCTCAAGTCCTAAAACATGCCGCCAGTTCAATTGCCTACCCCATTCCCATCTTAATAATTCAGTCAAGGAAAACATTGTACCTGAAATCTGGAAGAAATCCTATGTTGTACCCTTACATAAAGGTGGCAACTCAATCGACCCCTCAAACTTCAGGCCTATTGTCATTCTATCACCCCTATCAAAAATTCTCAAAAAGTGCATCCATAAACAGCTCCTCGATCACCTCATGCTAGAAAATCTCCTTACCCCTACACAGCAAGATTTCCAGCAAAATCACAGTACAGCAACTGCTCTGATATCTTTCACTAATTCTATTGAAAATTCTTGTGACAGCAACAAGTTAATCTCGTGCTGGTTTCTGGACCTCTCCAAAGCCTTTGACACTGTTTCCCATGATTGCTACTACCCAAACCAGCTAGCCTTATTCTCTCCAACTCTGCACTTTCTTGGTTCTCCAGGTATCTCTCCAACAGATTCCAGGCAGTTACATGGCAATCTAACTTTTCTCCCTTCTTACCAGTACAAACTGGGTTACACCACGACTCGATCCTTGGACCCCTATTATTCAATATCTTTACTAATGACCTATAGTCTTCCTGTCCACTCTCATCTGTCATACATTATGATGATGATTCCACCATCATCTACTCCTCTGACAATATCACCCACCTTCACACCCTCACCCAAGAGTCTCTCTGCACTCAGTTGAAAAATGGCCAACTTCCAATCAATTACAACTTAACCGTAAGAAAACTAAACTTCTCCTATTCCTCTCTAAATCTCTCCAACATTATAAAACTACCTTTACTGTCTGCTTCCTTAACAACACCATCATCTCTGTTGAACCTCACACTAAATTGCTAGGAGTTATTATCGATGACCAACTAAAGTTTGATCTCCATATTCAGCAGTGCATTAAAAAGACACATCAAAAGTTAGGCCTCCTATATAGGCGTAAATGATTCCTCACAAATGTTTCTAGGCTCTGTCTTGCACAAACGTTCCTACACCCCACCCTACTGTACGCTGCCCCTATTCTCACTAACATCCAATCAAATCTTCTGTCTAAACTGGAAATCACCTATAATAAAATTGCAAGATTTGCAACTAACCAACCCTACCACTCTCACCACTGCCTAGTCTTGACAAACCTGTGGTGGCTGGAATTTCATCATCAAATCCTACTACCCCAGCTTCTCATGGCTCATTCTGTCTTTCATGAACCCTCCTCCAGTCCCTGTCTCTCTACTCTCATCCAGCCCTATACTCCCAACCATGCTCTCCATAACTCTCAACAGCATCTTCTGCAAGTTCATGTACCCAACAAAAATATTGGTAAGTGCCTCCACAGCTACTCAGTGGCAAATGCTTGGAATAAACTACCACTAAGTGTTAGACAGATCTCTAACCCCAACTCTTTCAAAACAACACTAAAGGAAACTCTGTGTATATCATGAACATGCTTATACAATGACCCAATTTAATCCTCCTCCCCTCCTCTAATACTACTGTAGCAGCTATTTCTCCCTCTTCTCTCCGCCTCTGCTTCTAAAAAAGTCTACTAATAGTCAATAGTTCTTACAGCTTCCAGAGCTGTAGTCTTAGAAATTATATCAAATATTGCTGCTGTTTTCTAATCAATTAATTAAGAATTTATTAATAATTATGTTTCCTATTGCTTACACAAATGAATGTTTGACATCTTTTGATACTCAGAAAATGTTAGAATTTAAGAAGAGTGACCTATTATATTGGAAAAAATTGCTCTCGGCTAATAAGTTCTGCAGACTATTTGATCAGCAGATATAGTTTGCAAAATTGTAATTGGCTTGATATCCAAACTTGTAAGGATTGTATACATACTAAGCTCTTACCCTCATTAGAGGCATACAATAAGAGTAACTTAAAAATCTTGGATTTTATCTCAACAATTATTAATAGCTCACCTAAGAATACTTCATACATATCTGTTATTTATAAAATTTTCAGAAATTATTTTAGCAAAACAGATATTTCTTTTTTGGAATTATTCAAGTGAAGTTAATAGACAAGTATTCTCAGAAAACGATAAAAAAAAAATGTTAACAGTCGGTGAAGGAATCCACATCTTCCCTGTTCTGGCATATATACACATGGACATTTTTACATAGATGTTTTTTCACTTCACATAGACTAGCAATAACGTACAAGAAAGATGAAATGAAGTGCTGGAGATGTGGACACCCCGATGCTGACTGGATGCATAAGGTTGTTATTTGCAAAATAATTTCCCCATTTTGGTTAGACTTTAAATATTTTTGTAAAGCTCTATGGAATGACAACTGTACAATTTCTGACTCCCTTATCCTTTTCAATGTTCCTGTTCCTGAAGTCATTTCTAAAAACCAAACATTTTTACTATTGTCTATCCTCCCTATAGCAAGGAAAATTGTTACTACAAATTGGAAATCCCAATCTACTACTGTCTTTAGAATTGAGTTTATTCATCTTGTGAACTACATTTTTAAGAATGAGATTGCTATTATAAATGCAAGGACTAACAGCACAAGCCATCATTTAATTGCTTGAACAAAACTGTCTAATCTGTTAGAGAGATATTGTGTTCTCCTATGGATATTGCTTGTTTAGTTGTTATGGACATTGTATACAGTTTATTTGTTTTTCTTGTTACTATACTGTTAACATTGAATTGTTCCACAGAATTGGAGAAGAGCTTACAACATAATTTCTTCCATGGGCAGTAATACATGCAGCCATCTCGAGTTGTCTGTGATATACCTAGCACATAATTCGTTTGCATAATTGTACTGCTGACTTCTATGCTATGTGAGTTTTCTGTGATATACTTAGGACTTAATACGTTTGCATAATTGTACTGCTGACCTCTATGTATGTGAAAACGGCTTATTTTGACCTGATGTGTTACTGCCTATTCCTGTACTGTTGTGAGCACATGTAATGAACTAGATAGAACTGTATACCTAAAGTGTTTGCTTCTATCGGGATTTTACTTAACCTACAGCCTAAGTGTCCCTGAATTACCTTGCTTATATTATTTCTTACTTAGCAGAACATAACTGGGAACCTTGCAATGCATTCCTAGCCAGTTTGTGTTAAGCTACTAAGAGCTATGGACTCACTTTTTCTAGATCTTTTTAATCAGTGCCTTATTAGTATGTGAACCAGCCTGCTTTACTGAGTGAATGATGTGTTAGTGTATTTTTGTACTGACTGAAATGCCTGTATCTTTACCCTAATTATCAAAAACCTGTTTTCTCACCACTATTTCTTTTCTCTCTTTAATGTTCCCAGCTTTCCAACCTCCTATCCTGCACTAAGATTAAGGACTCTTCCTGTCTGGTGAATAAGGACCCTTTACATATAATACCAGCCACTCATCATTAAACTACAGAAGTTTGGTGTCCTGTGTCAGAACCCTGTTACCAAGGGAAGCAAGAAAGTATGTGTTTCCCAAACCTATCAGTAAAGCTGTACTTCTGTAAAATAATTTCTATGTGCATTAAAACCCGATACCTAGCCAGGTTACCCAGCAGTCATACCCCTCATTAACCCTTCTTAAACAAACCTTCTTGTTCTTGTTTAGCCACCTGTAACTGTTAATTGAGCCTTCCCCATGCCAATAATAGCTATATCCTATATCTAGCTTCAGCTGTATTATTCTCCTATCATTAGCTCAGCTGTTATATATTTCCCCCCACCAGATTGCTCCCTCTACTAGGCTTGTTTCACACTCTCTTATCCCTTCTCTCTCTTAGTACCAAATCAAACATATCTCTGCTGCATAAGACTGCTCTTATATTTCCCAGTCTACCTGCTGAATTCCTCAGTATTTGCTCCCTGCTATCCCCTTACTATCACTACCACAGACTCTCCTGCTCTACACTTACCCTTTCCTACCAGTAAAGTAATCACAGTAGTCAGCAGCTCACAGATTGTTCTTTCAGAACTTTCCTCCTTAGTTGTGTGATCCCGCTCAGTTCGCCCAGCGGGCTCACTCCACTCCCCTACCCTGCCCCCAAATCCTACCCGCCACAGCATGCCTACCTTTTTTCTTCCCTTTCCCCACCCAGCCACCCTAATTACCCAATAGACTCTTTCTCCCTTTACTCCTCCTACTTACATCAATCCCACTTACATACATCACTCTATCTACCTCCCTAACAATTAAAGTCCACCTCCTCCATCTTATAATTCCAAGAAAACCTGTTTCTCTTTCTAAACCCTCTCTTCTGCACAGCCTTCTCTCTCCTCCAATTCTATACCTATCATTCTCCCTTTACACAGACATGCTTTCCTTAATTCTCTGCTCCCTCTAGGCCCCCTGCTTCCTCCTTCTATTCCTAATTCCCCTATGTTATACCAGCTCATACTCCTCCAATGCTTGTCCAATCTTATCTACAAAAATAACTTCCATACAAACCTACCTTTACCCTAACTCTTACTCTCATTTCCATTCTATCTCCCCTTTGCTCATTCAGCCTAATCCTCTGTACCTATTTTACACTAAAATCTTCTCCACCATAGCTAATAAACTGACACATCAAATAATCTTAACATCCACCTAAATTTGTACATTGCAAACCTAAATGGCTAAAGTTTATTTCCTTCAACAACCTAGTCTTAGCTGGAAATATACACTCCAACCCCAGTCCCAGTCCCTTTATTAACAACACCTACCCCTCATCACCTTCCATCCCAAAAAAACCTGAAAATCTTTACTATCAATGCCCAGAGTCTCAACAACAAAGTTCACCAATTCAAAGCTTGGCTAACCCATAACCAACCAGACATCCTAGCCATCTCCGAAACCTGGCTCAAACCCTATATCTCTGATTCTGAGATCCTGCCCTCAGGATTCCATACTCTCAGAAATGACTGATTAAATAAAAAAGGTGGCAGCACTGCCATAGTCTACTCTAACCTACTTACCTTAATTCCCCTCCAAATTCCAATTCCTCAATTCAACAATACCGAACTTACAGCTGGACTACTAAAACTGAGTAAACATAAAAATATCTGCATTATTGCTCTATATATCTCACCTGTTAACAATATCTCTACCCCCAAAGAGATTCTCCTATGGGTATCTACTAAAATTAACTACAAAACATACATTCTAGGTGATGTAATTATTGACTGGAATAAATCAATAGTCCCTCTTCCTCCCAATCCATTAACATTTATAACTTCACTCAAACAATCCTCCCTATTACCCGACCTAACAAAACAACCCCCCCTGGATACACTATTGATTGGATCCTATTCTCTGATCCAAATAAAATAACTAATGCTGACACAATTCCTGACACCATTAGTGACCACCTCCCAGCTTTCATTCGTCGTGCAACTAACTCTTCACCCCACCAACACCAATACATTCTTACTGACAACCTCAGTAACTTCAACCCCACAACCTTCTAAAACTTGTTCAAACAAATGGACTGGCAAATTCTAAAAACCCTTTCTCTTGACCATGCTATACACTACTTCAACTCTGTCTTCCCAGACACCCTAAACACTCTTGCCCCACTAAGAAACAAAAGGATAAAAACTAATACAGCTCCTTGGTTATCCAAACATACTAAACAAACTATGCACCAAAGGGACAAACTATGTAAGCTTTACCAAAATAATAAACTGACCAACACCTTTCTCCAATACAAACAACTTCGTAACCTAGCAAAACAGCTAATCACTAAGGACAAAAGATCCTACTATATCAAGCTCCAGTCTAATAACAATAAAAACCCCAAGCAATTCTGGAAATCAATAAACTCACTTCTTAGTCCTGGCTCCAAGAATAACCCCTGTCCTGACCCTAGTAAATCCAACCTTGAACTAAGCTCTGAATTTAACATATTTTTCATAGAAACTATATTTGACCTGACCAAGACTTTCCCCAGCAATAACTCACCAGTCCCTCTCTCTTCTCCATATAATTCCTCTAATAACCATCCCCTTATGCTCGAGCTCAAACCTGTTTCCACTAACTTTATAAAAAGACTTCTGTCTAAACTTAAACCTTGCTCCAACACTCCTGACAATATTCCATCCTCCTTCCTAAAATGCACTGCTGATAGTATAGCTCTCCCAATCAGCATCATTATTAACAGATCTATCAAAGAATCATATGTCCCCAAACTCTGGTGCTCAGCTTACATTCTTCCTCTTCATAAAGGAGGAAAAAACACCAACATCTCAAACTTCTGCCCCATTGCTTTGCTCTCACCAATCTCTAAAATCCTAGAGATGTGCATCCACCACCAGCCTATGCCTTTTCTAACCCAAAACCATCTTCTTACACCTACCCAACATGGTTTCCACCCAGGCCATAGCACTATTACCCCTTTACTATCTTTCCTAGCAACTGTCAATCAAGCCCGAGATTCAGGATACTTGGTTCCTACTGTTTTCCTCGATCTCTCTAAAGCTTTCGATACTGTTTCCCACAAACACTTTATCTTTAATTTCTCAAATTTCTTTCATCTCTCACCAAACACTTTATCCTGGTTTTCCAGTTACCTATCAGACAAATTTCAGGCAGTCAAACAGAAGAACGCAATCTCTTCCTTCTTACCTACCCCAACTGGCGTACCACAGGGATCCATCCTTGGGCCTATGCTTTTTAACATCTTCATCAATAACTTTCACACTGCTATTCCTGATGCCAAAATCATTCAATACACAGATGATTCAACCTTAGTCTGCTCTGCCTCAAACCTCTCTGAATTGCCCACTAAAACCCAAACTGCTTTCTCAACCACCAACAACTGGATGCACCAAAACCATCTCTCTCTCAATGCTAATAAATCTAAAATTCTACTACCCCCCCCCCACAAAGACTTACTCCTATGACAAAGATGCTTTCAAAGTCTTTAGTCATACCAACTCCCCTATAGAAGTGGTTCCCTCTGCTAAACTACTCAGCATTACTATTGACGAATTCCTCAAGTTTGACATCCATATTATACAAAATATTAAGAAAACCCACCAAATGTTAGGTATGCTTTACAGGAACAATCTCTTTCTCTCCAACTCTGCTAGGCATACTCTGGCCACTACTTACTTTCTTCTGTCCTTGTTATATGGAGCCTCTCTCCTAATGAACCTGTCCTCCTCTATCACCTTCAAACTAGAAAACTGCTATAATAAAATTTCTAAATTTGCCACCAATTCCAGAAATTCCACCCATGATTGCCTTACCCTATAATCTCTGAATTGGCAAGAACTCCCAAATTACCTAAACTACCTCCAGCTCACCACTGCACACAGACTTGTATTTCACCCTACAAATTGTCCAGCTCTAGCAAATATCCTTCCCCCTTACACCCCCAACAGAACTCTCAGATCTGAATATCAAAACCTGATTGCTATCAACAAGCCTAAACGTCCTGCTGGCCAACTTCTTCTCTCTTTCTCAATAGGTAAGAAATGAAATTCTCTCCCTTCCACTCAAAGAACTATACCGAACTCAGAAAACTTTTAAACCAAGCTTTTCAAACATCTGTCCACTAAATGGAAATGTACCTGCCTTCACCCTACCTAAATCTATCTAAGTACATGCCCCTAGGTGTTTTTCTTTTTTCTCCCAGGTTCCTAAGCTCTCTAAATCTCCCATAGCTACTTTACTATGAGTGTATCTAAGTTCTCTACAACTCCTAGAGTTACTTATCCCATGACACTATTGTGTAAATATTGCAAATAGCATCATAGTCTAAATGAGTGCATGCAAAGTGTTTTTCTACATTTATTTTAATGGTGTGTATGCAAAGTGTTTCCACGCATACTTTACAAGAGTGTTTTTATAAATGAACCTGTATAACCCTCAGGATCAACCTTAATGATTTTTGTGTGACACTGAAAGAATATATGTTGTAAACTGTTCTATACAATGTATCTTTTATACTTCTGTATCTGTACTGTATTATGTATTTTGGAGCTTTTCTGCCCTGGCCTTCACTGAAAATGGGTCCCTTGGGCCCAGTGGACCTCCCCAGTAATCAAACAGGAAATAAAAATAATAAATAAATTATTGTTTTATAAAATTAATAAAAACATTTAGGAACAAAAGAAAAAAGAAAAAAAAATTGACTCTTGCCTTGGGATTATCTCCTGTATATATTCTACATTTATAATATATTTGTTCTTTCTGTTTTGCAAACTTGTCAATATTTTCTGTATTCTGCTTCATATTGTATGTAACTTTGTACTATATTATGTTCAATTTATTGACCTTTTCCAACATGTTGTTTCAACTTACCCTTACTACATGTCTTTATGTGGGCAAGACTGATTGGCATTTTAAGGACTGTATTTATGAATATGAGTATAGTATTAAGAAAAATAAGATGAATAATACATTAGCAAAATGTAATGGATAACAAGGAACATTTTTTTAAATATATGGCCATTGATAGTATTGAACAAGCATCAAGGGATGGTCCAGTTACATTACTTTTGGAACGGAAAGAACTAGTGTGGCAGCTACTTTTGAATACAAATGCTTGGCCAGGTATAGATGAATACTGTACTGTCAACTGCGTTTTAAGGTTGAATGCACTGTCTAGATGATAGGCTTTATTAAAATAATTTTTTAATATATATTTTTTATGCTAAATTAGATGATTATTATATTGGAAGAATAATTCTTTTAAGTAAGAATTAGTGAATGAACTGTCTTGCTTTTGTATGTTTCTGTGCCTTTAATGGAAGGGTAAGTTATGTCATATGACTTAATGGAAGGGATTTTAAAAATTGGATGTAACTGGTTTTAATTTATCTGATGAAGTCTCTCTTTTTAAGGGATGAAAGCACTTATCTATGTTCATTTAATAAACTGTTTAAGTTTTTTTTTGTATAGTTCATGTTCCTTTTGCGGGTCACTGTTTGTTTTAGAGTTATATTAAGAATAAAAATAGTTATTCTAAAATTATAAAAAAAAATGACAAGTGCAAAAGAAAATGACAGTTTATGGAACTGGAAGATACTGGCAATATTCATTGCAATACTCAATCATATCCCATCTAGGCTAGTTTGTCCCAGTAAACTTCTACTTCTAATGTCTTTATTAGGTCTCTCTCAGCCCACCCTTCTGTGCTTCAAAAGCTACCTATCCAATAGGTATCAGTCAGTAAAATGGCACTCCACACTCTGCCCATACTTCCCAGTCACCACCAGTATAGCACAAGGTTCTATCTTTGATACCATCCTCTTTGACATTCTCACCAAACACTCTCCTCACATCCATACAACAGGCCACCCTAAAACAGTACATAGATGACTCCACACTCATTTGCACAACTGACACCATGGCACATTTCCAAAAATTATATGCAATGTAAAGGAATTTCAGCTTTTGTCACAACTTGCACAGAGAAAGCAGCAACTTTACTGTACTTAATTTAATATATAATTGTATACTACTTGTGTATTTTTTCTCATAGAAGTCAATTTAAATTACATTTGAATTCCATGGTAACTAACTTTGATTATTCTTTTCTTTTAGAATTCTTTATTAATCTGCTGTTGAATATGGATTCGTTAAATGCGTATGACATTAATGATTGGCTAAAGCACAGGTATCTTGTACAGTATAACACATGCGGTATATTTAAAGGTAACACCTGATAACACTGGTCATCTGTGTTCCCCATGTAAAAGTTGGATGCTTTGCTTGCCATTATTAATAGTAAATCTAGACTTACAGATGGCAATTGCATTGTGTAATTGGCACAGCGTGGAGAACTGTTTTTACATATATTAATGACTAGACTAATTAGATAAACAATGTTTAGCAAAAATCAAATAGAATGCATTTAAAAAAGGAAGTGTCTAATGTCAATAAAGATCACTCATCTCCTACTGAACAAGATAATACTACTGACAACTCTGGAATTCTGGATACAAGTATTCAGCAATCTGAGGATTCAGAGTATTATAGATGAAAATGAAACAAAAAGAATGGAAGAAGTTCAGAACAAATAAAAAAGAAGAAAAAATAAACTGATAAATGTCTATAAAGAAAAATTAATGCATACTGAAAAGGATACTGCTTTGTTTCATAACACACAGATTACAGGGAATGATAACATTTTACTATCAGAAAACATTCAGTCTACAGGAAAAGGTAAACTTTTTCTAAAAGAGAAAGCAGAAAGAAGAAGCAAGGGGCTGCCAAAAAAGGAATAAATCAAAACTGAACATGGAAGGATTTAAGAAGATTACTGTAGGGGGAAAAAAGAGGAGAAAGGCAAATATTGACAACATGTCTCAAACTGTGGATTTACAAACCCAGCTGGATGAGAATTGTCTGTTTGTAAATGTAATAAGCAAAGATAACAGTGGGATTAAGATTAATGGTGATGAAGACAATTGACAGAGCAGGTATTACTGAATTAGAAGTTGAAGATTATTCAAACCTGGTCAGAAAAAATATTTGTGTAATTAGAGATTCAATTATTAGAGAAATGATACTTAATTTGCAGAGAAGATAATGAACATCGAATATTGTTATGTTTGCCAGGAGCAAAAATTGAGAATGTGAGACAGGCATTAGAATGCCATAAAGTATGGAAGTATGTATCTATTTTTATTCATGTTAGCACAAATAATCTCATCAACAAGGACTCTCAGACTGTTAGTATGGAACTTGCAGCCTCTTAGATAGCATAGATTGCGCAGATATTAGGGCATATTTTTCACAAATCAACTATAGAAAGGAGTCAGGTCAATGTGAATGAGAAGAATTTTGGGGTAAATACCTACAAGAAAAAGTCCCATTTAAAAAAATGGATATATGTACAGCATCCCAGCCTAAGTCTGGGCACACGTGTTCAACCAGGATGGTGTGCACTTGTCAAGATCAGGGAAGATCATTTTTGCAGCAGATATTTGGCAATCTTTAGGTTCATAGGTGTATACTAGGCTGACAACCATTAGGACCCTTATAAGCTTAGCCATGCATGGTCTAAGTTGTGCCTACAAAGGGATAGGGAGGAAACATGCTTCACATATTTGAGGAGCATGTTCCAGAGAATGGAAAATCTCTGAGAAACATATCTGTCTCTCTAACATGTCCTACTTATATCTCATTCAAAATTTAGATCTTTTAATCAGTAGTTCTGATGCTGTTTGTTTGGCAGATGTACAAAAGGTTCAACAAAACAGGGTCCAGGGATGCCCTGTATCCCAGGCAAGGATCATCTCTCAGAAGTCTGTATGATACTGAGTAAAGAGATAGGGCTTTGAGGCAATCAGCGTAGGATATTGTGTTTATTCCCTGTATTCTTTTTGTAAGGAACTTTTGTGGACATTCCAGTTGCTGCATGTGTCTGGTCATGTACAGACTGAAGAGGTCATTATACTCAATAATGGGTCTGATGAGGGTTGAGTACAGTGGTATGATGACCACTCCGGACCTAGATGGCATGCCCTTGCTTATAAGTTGAGAAACATAGAATAATTTTCTTACAGCCTTGTACACATGCTGTTTGAAGGTTAGGTTACTATCTACATGAATTCCCAGATCCCTGACCAGTGAATCAACTTTTAAGGATATTTTACGGATGATGTAGTTACATGGGATGATAGACTTCCCAAATGGTGCTATAATGCATTTCTTGGTATTGAGTTTTAAGCCATGGCTTTGGCACCAAGTGTATGTCTGTATTAGACCTTCTTGAAGGGTGTTCTCATCTTGGGGGGATAAAATGACTGCTCCCAGTTTGCCATCATCTATGAACTTGATCATCCAAAGGCCTTTGACATACCAAAGATGAGTGGACCCAGCACAGAGCTCTGGGGGACTACACTGGTGACTGGCCTCTTTGTGGAGGTGGTCTCAGAGACTGTAACCTCCTGGGTACTATCAGTGATACAACTAGCTATTCAGCATGTTATAAAGGGTTTTTACCTAGTTTCATAAGTTTGTTGAAAATGCCTCAGTGAGATATTGTATCATATGCTTTAGGGAGATCTAGTTAGGCTGTATGCACTGTTTCCCACTCATCCATTGTCTTGGTGACCTTTTCAAAGGAATCCACCAGATTCAGTAAGGATAACCTTCCTTTAACAAAAGCAAACTGGGATGGATCCAATGTCTGAAGGTATCCTATGTCCTTGTTGACAATTTCCATGCTAATTATTTCAATGACTTTGCAAATAAGACTAGTCAGACTAATGGGCTATAGTTTCCAGGATCTGTTGAAGGCCCTCCTTTTATGATAGGCAAAGACTGTTCCAGTCCTCCATTCATGTGGCACAAACTCTGTTTTAAGACTATAGCCAAATAATGACTCCAGGGGTCTTGATAAGTCATATTTTAGACTATTCAAGAAGAATCCTGGGATATTATCAGGGGCTCATTAAGGCCATGTTCTTGGTTTTAGTGAGTGCAGCCAGTACACATGCTCCCTAATTATAACTAGAGGACTATGTTTGAGTGTATTTTTGAGGATATGGTCGGGGTGAGAGGTGGGCAACGTTCGCAGTGAATTTGTCTACTAACATGTTTACTATATTGTCAAGCTCAGTGAATGTAGAACCATTAACTACCAGTTCACATTGCTGTATGCTGCCTTGAGGTTTATGACACAGTTGTAGAAGGCTTTATGGTTATGTTTCACCTGGGAGATTATCTTAATATCAAAGTTAGCTTTGCTTGACCTAATTAGCCCTCCTTTAATGAGAAAGTTTCAGTCTTTATGAGAATTACCCTTCCTAATTGTTGCCATATTTTTTTCCTTTTGTTGTATATCCTGTTTAATTTGGAATGCCACCAGAGTGGTTTGTTTCTAAAGCTAGTCCTGGGTTTATTTTGCATAGGTACAGCAGCCTCTATACAGCCATTGACATAGTTGTACAGAGTTTCTGAGAGCAATTCAACTTAGGCTTCTGTGTTCTCTGGTTTTGGAGGGGAATTGAATTTAGACAATCCATCACTTAATGAAAGGTAATTTGCTTTGGAATAATTCCTAACTGTTATTGATTTTGGAGTTGATTTAGATTTTGAAGGAGACAGCTTTATGATCAGACCTTACCAGGGAGGATGAGACATGTATGTGTGTGTATGGGGGGTGTGTGCAGAGTCATCCCATATTTGTAAGCCTGAGGTCCAGTATCTGGAGCATCGATTGGGCAATATTCACTATCTGGTCAAGGATGTTTGTATTTACAAAGTTTAGGAATCACTGTGCCTGGAGAGTTGAGGCTGTGTAGGGCTGTCAGTCTGTAGAGGGTAATTAAAATCTCCTATGAGCACAGTGTTAGGTTGGATGGTAAAAATCTACAGTAGGTCCAAGTAAGCATTGTGATCTTCTTGGGACATGGAGAGTGGCATATAGCTGGTTAGGATATAGTGTAGGATTTTGTCTATGGTGAGCTGCATGAGGAGAAACTTCAGCACGGCATCCTATTTGACCACACTAGATGCATAGTTGCTACTGATGTATATTGAGACACCTCCACCTTTAGCCTTGGTCTCTGCAGCTGCTGGTCTAAAAGTGTAGAAGATACTGAAGCCTTGCACTTTCGGGGTACTCCCTGCCACTTTAAACCATGTCTCTGTAACTGCACCAATATGTACATTCTCAAGTGTGAGGATGGCTTGGAGGGAGTGCATTTTTTTGTTGACTCCTGGCATTGAGCAGTAACACCTTGAGGTTTAGTTCATCTTGCTATGTTGGTAGGTTTGTCAATTTGACATTGCCCAAAAAAGGCACTGTGGGTATCGATAAAATTTTAGCCAGTGTTTGAAAGCCTAGACAGGAAATGTGCAGACCATCCTTGGCAAAGCATCATGGTCTACCAAGCATGTCTCCCCAAACTGACAAATACTGGATCTCCTTGGAATGACACCAGAAAGACAGATGGTTGTTGAAATCAATCACTTTTTGTTCATATTGTAGCATCACCCTCAGTGATGGTAATATGCTGTTCAATGCTAGGCTCATACTAGCCTGTCACATAGTCTGAAGGTTCCATAATATCTCTCTTCATGTAGTCCAGAGAGGTGTATCTCAAGTGATTTATACCTACATGAACTATGATGGATTCATACTGGTACCTGTGTCGTAATTACCTGAGTGCAAGCGTGCTTTGGCAAATTCTGGTTCCAGAAAAGCAACTAATGGTTATTTTTCTCCTTGTTCAGCCTGATTAAAGGGGTATCAGTATACCTTACAATGGAGTTTTCTATAATGAGAATCCTGGAAAATGTATTTGCTTGCCTTAGGGGCTTAGTGTTTGGTGAAAATCCATTGAGACTGACAGTATATGTGGTGTTAGGTTTGTTTTTTTCTGAGTGCCTTAGGGCTTACTGAGGCATAGCTTTGGCAACAGGTCTTCTAGGCAATCTTTGTTGTTAAGGAAAACTGCTTTTTAGTGCCTCAGAATACTTTAGTCAATGTGCATGGGGGTACTATATCTATGTGAGGTGTGTGCCATGTGGGTTGTTTCCACAACTTGATGTGCACTTCTATGTGAGAGTTTAGCCTCCAGTGTCATTGTGTAAGTACACCACTCACATATAGTGTCTACTTCTTTAAGGATTAAGAGGTTGTCAGTAAACATGAGACAACTGCTACATTGTCTCAAGATGCTCATATCCACCAAGCTGGCTATAGAGAAGTTAGGAAATTCCATATCTATACTGTCCAATCTGATTTGTGAACTACAAGTGGATGGTGTATTGTATTAAAGGTGTTTTTTTTTTCAGAGTAGATTATGGTAAACAGTTCTAATTTTATGAATTTTAATGTTTGCACAGTACTGAATTCAACTAAATCTGTAGGTATTGCCACTCAACTCCCAACTAGCTGCTTTAAGCTTGTTGGTTTACAAGGTAGGCTTTTTGCCAGCTCAAAAATTTTACATTTCATGACAACATTTGATGCCTCTCTGATGGTTGTTAATGCTAAGAGCATTAACAATAACACTTGTTTTATAATTGGAAAATTTGCCACATTGCTACAGGATTCATTTTATTATTGTTTCTGAAACATGGTTAAGGAACAATGACTGTAGACCAGTTCTGTCAAGGTATAAATGATTTTATTGTAATAGACATTCTAACAAAAACAGGTGGAGGTGTTATGATAAGGATTACATATAGTTATGAGCCCTGTAATTATAACATGATCATTGATAACACCAATACCATAGACTGTGTAACTGTGACAATAAAGACAACCTGGAACATGTAACAAATGTTGGAGTGTCTAGACCACCAAAGTCAAGTGCTGATAGTGTAGAGCAATTCATATATTTCTTGCATGAAATGCAGGATGGAAGAATAACAGTAGCTGCAGACTTAAATTTATCAGAAAATGACTAGAATAATATTGATTCAACAACAATAGTAAGGAAATTATTCACACAGCATGTTCTGGAACAACAATTTAATCAGATTGTATAAAAACTACCAGGGAATGGTGCATACTAGACAGTCTGCCGGATTCACGATGGCTTGCACGGAGTGTACGAGTAGATTAAGACTACATGCAGCCATCATGTCCGACGAGCGATCCAGGAACAGCTTGTAGGGGCATGTAAGAGAGCTCCTAAAACGTCTCCTACACGGACAGGGCTGGGATATGCAAATTACCACACTTGCAGCTGAAAGGCATGCAAATGAGGTAAATTTGCGATCCAGGAAGCACAAACCTGTCTGAGTAGGAGCCGTGTTAGCTGCAGAAATGTACTCAGTTGACAACTGTGTACCGTTCTGCAAATAGCACAATGGAGCCTTGTCAGTTCCAAATAAAGGTTGCATATGGTTGAGGAAGCATGCCAATGGCCAAATATATGGGCATTGGAAATGTTCCCAGATGCAAAATTAAAATAAAAATACTTTTTTTTTCGGTGATTTCAGATGTTTAAGCATAGCACAGCGCTGCGCAAATGGGGTGCACTAAAAAAAATCATAAAATAAGAAAATAAAAGCCATAAACATGGAATCTATGAAAACTGTTAAATTACAATGTAAGGGAATAGCAGGCTGAAGACAACATGGCCACCAAGTAGGGGTTGCTAAGGGGAGAAGCCCAGTCTAAGACATGTAACCAAGCATTAGTAGGCAATCCTATGTAAATGAGTGTTAGAATAGTGAATCGCACTTTTACATAGCAAATGAGCACAGTCAGAGGAGTGTAGGAGTAGGATATGGGGAGTAACAGAGTAGGAGATAGGTGACATCACAAGGGGGTATGTATGAAAGTAGTGAAGCTCATAGGAGCAGAGTGACGTGTCAGCTGTCAGTTATACATCATGGAAAGAGGTGTGTCAACAGGTAGGCCAGGGAAAGCCAAGAAATGGAAGGTGTATACTGTGGATAACACCAAAGTTCCTTGTTGTGTGGGTATGCATGCGTGTGCGCGCCTGTAAACCCGAGTAAGGCAGAGTGTGCGCGTGAAAGCATGAGTGCGCGCGTTTAAGCTGGAGTAAGCATGTATAAGGC
Organism: Protopterus annectens; assembly: GCF_019279795.1. Classification (NCBI taxonomy): domain Eukaryota; kingdom Metazoa; phylum Chordata; order Ceratodontiformes; family Protopteridae; genus Protopterus; species Protopterus annectens. The sequence goes on from NC_056735.1 coordinate 1,264,773,601, forward strand.
TGTTTAAAGACCTGTAAGCGCATTTGAGCTGGTGAGCATGAGTTTTAACCCAGATAAGCAAGTTTTAGTCCGGGTAACCATGTGTGCGCGCGTGTGAGCTGCTGTGAGCATGTTTGCGCTTGTATGCACGTCGCTCCCCCCTGAGGAAACAGAAAGGAAAAAGGAAGCGCAACAAATAGTAGGAAGCTACCAGGGAATACTAGTAGAGCTAGCAGGTGAAAACAATCAGAATCAGGCAATTTCACAGGCAGAACACTAGCCCAGTCCAGCACTTAAAACTCTGCAAACAACAGTGCAGTTTGTTTCTCTCAAGAGACACTGCAACACTGAAGTAAGCTACTAGAAGTGAAAACTGAAAAAGCTTCACTCAGACAAAAAATGCAAGGGGCTGCCATTGCTGTTATAAGGCGACATATGCAACATGCTGAGGGTGGTGACAATGCAAATGCTGCCAGACAACCCACAGTGAGGAGACGGAGAAGACTGTACAGGCCCAGGGTCACCTACCAGGGGTTACATGAGCTGGAGATAGTGGAGCATTATAGAGTGGACAGAGACCTCCTGCAGCAAATTGTTGAGCTGTGCAGGCCACGTCTCACACACAGAACCAGCAGAGGGGAACCCATCCTAGTGGAAACCAAGGTATGTGTTGGCCTAAGAATACTAGCAACAGGTACCTTCCAGAGACCAACTGGTGATATGATGGGATATCACAGGCATCAGCATCCAGGGTACTGCACCAGTTCCTGGATGCCATGTCAGCACATGTCAGTGATCATGTATATTTCCCCAATTCCTGTGAGGTATTGGCCAGCAATATGCGTCTCTTCCAGCAAATAGCAGAATACCCTGAGGTAGTGGGTGCAATAGACTGCAATCATATACGCATCAAAGCACCAGCTGGTGAGCGGGGTAGGGCCTACATTACCCTCAAGGGCTTCCCCTCCATCAACTGTCAGGTCGTATGTGATGTCCAGGGCATAATAATGAATGTGTGTGCTGGCTGCCCTGGAAGCTACCATGATTCCCATATCTGGCATCTGACGCTGCTGTACCAGACATTTACCAATGGGGACATCCCACATAGCCACTTAGTGGGGGATGCTGGCTATGCACTGGAGCTGTGGCTGATGACACCCATCAGAAATGCACCTGAACAGGAATGCCATAATGAGGCACATGCACAAACACGAAATGTAATTGAGCGTGTGTTTGGGTTGCTCAAGTCATGGTTCCAGTGCCTGGACACATCTGGTGGAGCCTTGCAATACTCACCAACTACATGTACCCAAATTGTCATGGTATGTGCTATGCTATATAATATGATTCTGTGAATACAGCTGCAGCAGGACCAGCATAGGCCCAGGCCAAACAGCCCCCCACCATTGCCAAGGCCATCACAGGCAGAGAGTGACTCGGAGGAGGAATAACCTGAGCCTGCCCCAGTAGGCAGAAGGAGGCGTGCCCAGTATGCCTTGGCAAAGAGGCAACACATAGCACATACACTGGCTCAGTAGGAACCCTGGAAATGATACCTCTCTCTGACTCCCACCTATAGTGAAAGGGATGCCTAAGTTGACACAACCTGCTTTCAAACATGTGCAGGGAGTGTAGTATGTGCATCTGACATAGGCAGCCCTGCAGCACCACATGAGGCATGATTAAGCAATGTAAGGTAGTGCTAAACAGCATTTACCACCATGTAGTATATGCAAACTTGATGACCTTGAGTATCATCCTACCCTCACCAAACATGATGCCACAATATGAAGACAAGATGAACAATTACAACAATTGGCTTAAGTATTGGTGTCAGTGAAAGGTGATCCAATGCCTGTCAGCCTGGGATGACATGCTCGACAAGACATGATGCTTCGCTAGGGATGGCTTTCACCTGTCACCTGTGGCCTTTTGGATATTGCCAAAGGCTCTTGTCACCACCATAGTGCCTTTTTTAGGTAAGGCTCAAAAGACAAACCCACCTCCATAGGTATCACAAGGGATAAGAAACTAGAAGTAATGCTACTCAATGCCAGAAGTCTAAACTGCAAGATGCATGCACTCCAAACTGTCTTCAGCATGGACAATAATGATATCTGTGCAGTAACAGAAACCTGGATCAAGGCTCCCAAGAGCACCCTAGCACTAACAGGTTACACCTCATACCATGCTTTACAGCCGCAAAACATGGAAAAAACTACAAAAGGAGGGTGAGTATCAATATTTGTCAAAGATGCCCACACCCCCAGGTCGGTGGCACAGCATGAAGCATCAGAGACTATCCATATGCAACTAACAGTGGGTAAAACCGCCTTCCAGTTCATAGCCTGCTACAGACCACCCTCCTAATACCAGGAACCACACTTGGCTGACTGGAGAACACATGAAAATATGAAGGTATCCCCAAACACCATTATATTGGGCAACTTCAACTACCCAAACATAGACTGGGAGCATTATCCTAGCTGCAACACCCTAGCCCTAAGGTTTCTAAAATTTATAAACTCAAATGCTATGGAACAAGTTGCTACCACTCCCACAAGAGGGGAAAACATATTGGACCTGATCACCACCAACATGGGGACTCTATGCCCAAGACCAGAAGTGCATCCCTCACTGGTAAGATCAAACCATAGATTAATCTCACTGGATATTCACATCACGACATCTGCCCATGGCCAGAAAACCACAGTGAAAAATTTTCACTAAAGCAAATGTCACACTCCTCAAAACCGAGGTGGAATCCTTCACAGCCCCTGTGCCTGTGGAAAATACGGCCCAGACCTCAGAACCCTTTATAAACGCATTCTATGAACACCTTCATTAATGCATGGATCATGCAATCCCAAATAAAACCAAAGGCAGGCATCCTGTCTGGTGGATCCCAGCCATAAAAAACATACAATACAAAGGAGGAAGCTACTATATGATAGAGCAAAATCCCAAAAAGGGAAGGCATCTCTGATCAGTTTTATTGAAAAACTACGGCCACACATAAAATCGTCTAAGGTCATCTTTGAGATAAAATTGTACAGGACACTAAGGATAATCACAAGGCTTTCTTTAGTTATGGTAGGAACCTGGGTGGGAATTCCCAGATATGCTCAGAATTAGTTCAAAATGACAAACAATACACCAAACCCACAGACATTGCCAACATCCGAGCTGACAGGTTCAGTGCAAACTTCTCCCCTCCCTCCCCACCAAAAGGGCAAATATCTATCCCAGCAGAGTGCTGGCCCCCTGACATCTCAGATGCTCAGGTAACAGCCAGCCTCTCCAAAGCAAAACACACAGCATCAATGGGACCAGACAGTGTCCTGGGCTGTGTCCAACATGAACCCCAAGAAGAATTGAACACAAACATAAAACCACTGTTCAATCTCAGCCTTACCACAGGATATGTACCCAAAGAGCAGTGTACAGCAACAGTGGTCCCTCTCCACAAAGGTGGTGCCTCAATGGAAACTGCAAACTATTGCCCCAGAAGCCTGACAAGCTTGGTCTGCAAAGCTATGGAAAGGATCATCATGGACCTCAGAAATAAAGATATTGGGGACCTACAGACACTGGATCCTACCCAGTTTGGCTTTGTTAAGGGCAGATCCTGCCTCTTAAACCTGGTTAAGTCATTTGAAACGGTCACCAAGGCCATTGATGAGGGGAAGGTGGTCCACACAGCCTACCTGGACCTTGCAAAAGCCTTCCATACAATATCCCACTTGGTCATCATAGATAAGCTCACCAGCTTTAATATAAACCCCTATGTCACTAGATGGGTTGCAAACTGGCTCAAGGACAGAACCCACATGGTCAGAAATGCTGGAGCCATGTCAGACCCCAAACCAGCTACAAGTGGCATCCCACAAGGCTCAGTCCTGGGACCTCCCTTGTTTGGTATATATTTCTCGGAGGTACAGGACAACACAGAAAGACTGTGGCTGAACAAGTTTGCAGATGACTGCAAACTGGGCACCATAATAGACCCTCCAGCTGACACAAGCATCCTACAAAAGGGCCTCATAGAAACAGACAACTGGTGCCAGAGCCATGTCCTCAAGCTAAATGCAAAAATGTGTATAGTCATCCCCTTTGGCAAAAACTAAGTGCCCACAAATTACCACATAGGTCATAACCCATTAAGCATGGAAGAAGTGATAAGGGACCTGGGGACCCAAGTTGATAGCAATCTCTCATTTGACAACCACATGGCCAAAGTGTTTAGAAAAACATTTCATATAGCCCACCTAATCATGAAGGTATTCACATCTAGATCAGGGGAGGTCATCGTGCCTCTTTACTCATCCCTCATCAGGCCCATAATTGAGTACAATGCCCCTTGTGGGATGTACCTTATCAGACACCTTGCAGCAGCTGGAAAGACCACAAAAGTACCTCACCAGGAGGATCAAAGGGCTCAAACACATGTCATTTGCTGCCCGGTTAAAGAAACTGCAGCTCCACTCAGCGGCATACCGTCTGCCCAGAGGTGATCTGTGCCTGATGTATAAAGCCATGTCCAACCTGGAATCAATGGACATGCTTCACCTTGGAAAATCAGAATCCCATCAAGCTACGTGCTCAAGAGACCTAAACCTCAGGACTGAAATAAATAGGACATGCTGGAGTGACAGATTCATAACCCAGAGGCTCCCTCCACTCTTGAGTAAACTCCCACTCCAGGTTAGCCAGAGTCCCTCATTGACTCTCTTCAAGAGGAATCTTGATGAGTGGATGGGAGATTGTAGGTTTACCCTGGGTATCACTTCTATATAAGTGTTAGACAGAGGCACAGTATACTAACCTTGAAAAATGTCATGGCAAACTCCACTTAAAATGTGTGTTGAAAGCCAAACACACTCTGGCTAGGATTATAAATGCCCTAGGGCAGATAGCCTAGTATGAACCTATGAACAGAATCACACACACCAACTAGTACAACTGTGGTCAATGTGGAGTAATGTTTGGCAATGTCCACCCAAGGTGGTGAATACACAGCAATGTTGGCCAAGCCTGGTTTAAGTAGGCCATAGCTGAACAAAATGCAACATGTTCATAGTTGCCTAACTGGCCCTTAACTAGTCTGGTCAGTATGAACATTTAAAGCAGTGATGGGACTCAAACCCATAATACTGGGCACCATAGTGAAAGCACTGAACCAGTACACCATGACAGTATTGCAGTGTTCAGCCAGTATGAAAGAATGTTGACATGTCTTTGCAAACTATCCCATGGAAACCCTGCAGACACAGCACAATCCCTGCTGAGTTATGACACAAAGGTGTCTGGCAGTAAGAATACAACATGACTTCCAACACACACAGTATAAATGTCAATATTGGTCATGTTCACACACAGCCACAAATGTAGTGGACTTCAGATCACAACATATGGAAAGGTCACACTGGGCATGGTCACACACTTGGATAAATGAGACATATGTCAGACAACAAACCATGGAAAGCCTGAACTGGGCATGCTCACACAAAGGCCATGTCTGAGTATAGCAGTCGGCCACACATATCTGGCAGTTGCATGTGTTAAGCCAGGAACCTCCCACGATACAGAAATCTGCCCTGTGCACACAGTTAAATGACAACAGACACATATATTAATATACTGGAACCCTGTCATGATCAAACATGTTACGCAGATACACAAGTTGTTCATAGAAACTGGGAAAGCTACGGCAATAAAGACCTGCAAACAGTACCAGCAACAAATATTGTGCATCCCCAACATAAACATAGGTGCAGAGGTCGATACTAGGCTGTCTGCCCTAGGGAATTCATAAGCCTAGGCAGAGTGTATTTAGCATCCGCCTCCCCAGTACAGTAGCTTTCTGTGCCTCTGTAAAGTAGGTCACAGAAGGCACCCTTGAAGGCTAGTTTGCTGTGCCTCTGTCAAGCAGGGACACAGTGGAGATCCCAGGGGTAAATTTGCAATTTCCCATCCATGCGGCTGGATTTGTTGGAAGAGGGTTGGCGAGGGGCTATGTCTAACTTTAATTGGGATTCAATTCCAGAGTGAGGGGAGCCTCTGGGTAATGAATCTGCCCCTGCAGCATGTCCTATTTAGTTTTGTGCTGAGGTTTAAGTCCCTGGAGTGTGTAGCTCTAAGGGTCTTGGATGTTATGAGGTGGAGCATGTCCATTACTTCTGGGTTTGACATGGCTGTGTACGTCAGGCATAGATTACCTTTGAGTAGGCATTAAGCAACTGAGTAGAGCTGGAGATCCTTTAGTTGAGCTGCATAGGACATCTGTGTGTAGCCCATGATCCTCTTGGGGGGGTACTGTTGTGGACACTGTAGTTGCTGCAGGTGTTGGGTAAGGTACACCCCAAAAGGGCCATTGTAGTCAAACATGGGCCTGATGAGTGACTAGTAGAGGGCCACAATTACCTCCTATGATCTACATGCAAACTCCCATGTTATAAGGAGGGCTACATAAAGGTCTTTGCAATGACTCTGTCAATGTGATTAGCAAAGGAGAGGTTATGATCTATGTCGATCCCCAAATCTGTAAATACATCTTCAGTACTTAATGGATTACCACTTATGTGGTGATTTGTGTGCACCTTGTTTTCCCCAAAGAGGATGACTATGCATGTCTTAGCATTTAGCACGAGGCCATGGCTCTGGCAACAAGCATCCATCTCTGTGAGACCCTTATGGAGGAAGCATGTGTCAGTTGCAGTGTTGCTTATGGCCCCCGGTTAGCAGTCATCTGTGACGTTTGTTAGACATAATCCCCCTGTGTTAGTCTGAACCTCAGAGAAGTACATACCGAACAGGACAGGTCCCACAACTGAGCCCAGTGAGACACCAGTTGCAACTGGTCTGGAATTGGACATGGCACCTGCAATTCTGACCATGTGGGTTCCATCCCTGAGGCAGATAGCAACACATCTAGTGATATAGGGGTTGATATTTAAGCTGGTAAGCATATGTATGATGCCTGAGTGGGGTATTGTATTGCAGGCTTCTGCAAGGTACAGGCAGACTGTGTGAACTACCTTGCCCTCATCCATGGCTTCAGTAACCGTTTCAAATATATGAACTATGTGTAAGAGGCAAGATCTGCCCTTAACAAAACAGAATTGTGTATGATCCACTGTCTGGAGGCTCACAATGTTTTTGATTATGACTTCCATGATAATATGCTCCATATCTTTTTCTACCACACTAGTCAGGCTTATGGGGTGATAGTTCCTGTGGTCCGTTGTGGCACCACCTTTGTGGAGTGGGAGCACTGTATCTGTATGCCATTCTCAGGGTACATATCCTGTAGTAAGGCTACATTGGAACAGTGACTTAATGTGAGTGTTCAGTTCTACTCAGAGCTTGTGTAGGACACAGCCTGGGACACTGTCCAGTCCCATACATATGCTGTGTTATTTGCTGTGGAGAGGGCACCTTTCATCTGTGCATCTGTGATGTCAGGGAGGTTACATTCATTTGGGATGGGCATCTGTACCACTTGGGGGGTAAGGGGGGGCGTTTGTGCAGACTCTGTCTGCCAGGGTGTAGGCTATGTCTGTAGGTTTGGCATATGTTGTGCTGTTATGCAACAATTCAGAGCATATCTGGGTTGTTTCCACACATATTCCTGACATAACTAAGGAAGGCCTTGTGATTATCTGTAGTGTCTGGTCAATTTCACTGTCAAACGTGCAAGTGATGATTATATGAGGGATTGAAGTGTCTTGCCAATACTGTTCAGAGATGTCCTCCCTCTGTGGGATATTGCTCTGTTATGTAGTAGCTTCCTCCTTCTGTTGTACAGCTTATATATGGCCGGGGTCAACCAGACAGGTCTCCTGTTTTGGAGGAGTCATGGTTTTATTTGGGATAGCATGATCAATGCATACCTGCAGGTGCTCATACAATGAGTTTGTAAAGGATTCTGCAGATTGGGCTGTATTATCCTCCAGCACGGGGCCTTTGAAGTATTCCACCCCAGTCTTCAGAAGTTCAAAGTCTGCTTTTGAGAAATTCTTTACAGTGATTTCCTTGGCTGGGGGTGGGGATGGGATATGGATGGCCAGGGAAAGTTGTTTATGGTCTGATCTTAACAATGAGGGTTCTACCTCTGGTGTGGAACATAAAGTCCCCATGCTGGTGATGATCAGGTCCAATATGTATTCCCTCTTGTGGATGTGGTGACTGGTTGTGCCATAGCACATGGATCCACAAATTGTAGTGGCTGTAGGGTGATGTTGTTGAGGGCCTGAGTAGTATCCCCAGTCAATATTTGTGTACCTGAAGTCAACCACTATAATGGTGTGTGTGAAGACCTTCATATCCTACACTGTTCCCAGGAAAGCCCAGTGCGGTTCCTGGGTATGGGGGGGGGGGGTCTGAACTACACACCAAACCAAAAGGCAGTTTTGCACAATGGTAGTTGTATATGTATGGCCTGTCATGCTTACTGCAGTGGTACCAACCCAGAGGTGTGTGTATCTGTGATGTATATGGATACACCCCCTACTTGTGTTGTGTGTTACAAGTCCTGTGGTCATGAAGCATAGTATAGAACATAACCTGGCAGTGCCAGTGTGCATATGTGACCCTGAACTAGGCATCTGTTAATGCACAGATATTGTTATCCCCCATACTGAGGGATAGTAAAAGATGTACATTTCTCTTTGGAAAGACTGATGATGTCAGTACCCTATAAATACAGCAGAAGCAAAACTATCCAATAATACGACTAGCACGCTGCGCTAATGTGTCTCTCTCAAGTATCATAACATAGTTAGATAGGGGGTTGAATCCTGCAAATGCTGTGTGTGTGGGGTGGCAGGGGGATGTGTATGTATGCAATTCTCTGTGAAAGGAATGGCCTTTTTGAAGACTGTGATAACACACTAAAAGATGTTCAACCCTCTTTGGAAGGACTGATGATGTCAGCACCCTATAAATACAGCAGGAGAGGAAAAATCATCCAGTAATGCGACTAGCACGCTGCGCTAATGCATTTCTCTCAAGAATACTAACATAGTTAGGTAGGAGTTTGAATCCTGCAAATGCTGTGTGTGTAGGGTGGCAGGGTGGTGTGTATGTATGCAATTCTCAGTGAAAGGAATGGCCTTTTTGAAGACTGGGATAACACACTAAAAGATGTACATTCCTCTTTGGAAGGACTGATGATGTCAGCACCCTATAAATACAGCAGGAGAAGAAAAATCACCCATTAATGTGAAAAGCGCACTGCGCTAATGCATTTTTCTCAAGTATCATAACATAGTTAGGATGGGGTTTGAATCCTGCAAATGTTGTGTGTGTGTGGGGTATGTATGCAATTCGCTGTGAAAGAAATAGCCTTTTTCAAGACTGGGATAACACACTAAAAGATGTACATTCCTCTTTGGAAAGACTGATGATGTCAGCACCCTATAAATACAGCAGGAGAAGGGAAACCATCCAGTAATGCGAATAGCGTGCTGTGCTAATGTGCCTCTTTCAAGTGTTATAACATAGTTAGGTAGGGGTTTGAATCCTGCAAATGACATGTGTGTGTTTGTCGCACAGTTTGTTAATGTGTTGTGTGTTTTGCTTTTATTATTGTATGACATATTACTATAATAGTAATTTCAATGCACACATCAGGTATGTGTGTGCCACATACAGATATGTACCTGTGACCTTTAATAGTGCCTATGTGTGAAGCCTGCCTCATATGATTACAGTTGTTACCTTTGCCAGCATGTGCCGCACCTTACCAGACATTAGGCCATACATGTATGTTGGTGACAATGCAGGCTACTGCAGTGATCTGTGTCCTAGATCAACTATGTGACACACACCCATGAAAGCTTTGATAGATTAATGTGCCTGAGGGTTCATGTCTGGAGTATACGTCAGACATGTTAAAACACAGCAAAGTCTGTGAGTGATGGACATCCAGTGTAGGTGTATGGCAACTGTTGCCGATATGCATACAGACACCTTCCTGCTTAGGTGATACACTGAAGGACTGCAGAATACCTTTGGGAATGTGAATATCACAGGATAGACAAGATAACACTTGTCCACATGTACACACCATTACCCGTTCTACATGATGGGTGCTACCACCTACATGGTACTGTTGGAATACTATGTTAACTACATGCCGATGACAATGCTACAGTTGCGTTACAGCAATACAGCATGGTTTGGACAACAGGTATCTGTCTGTATGATACCCTTGTGGTGGTTAGGTGTGTCATGTGTAGAATGCATTGTAGGCCACTGTATGCATTTGCAGTCATGGATGGACATATCCGTAGTGTGTTGACATGTATGTGAGACTGCTATATGCCAAAGAGTATTGTTCCCAGGGATGTGTGGGGGTCAGTAAGAATGGCTACTGGTATAGTGTAGTACTGCAGGGATATCACTGACACCAGGTTCCTACATCTGTGTATCAGTTGAGGAAACACCATGTAATGACCACGGAATGTCAGGCTATGTAGGCTGTGTATAGTACCAGAATGCAGACTATTTACATTTGGAAACCGTATCACCCACAGCATACTGTCAAACCATGTCATGTTCCATGCTAACCATGTTCACAAATGTACACCTGCAACTCTGTGCTGCACACATCACACATGTACTGTCCACACCCCAACACATGCAGGCACAGGTACACACAACAGCCATATGGCACATGTACAGACAGTACACTTTGGGAATTAACACTGGTGTATACAAAACTACAATGACAATCATAGTTAATACATCATACATGCTCGAATATACCCGCAACAATATTATTACACTGTACTGTTAACAACATGATATTATTACTACAGTGCTATGTATTCACCCTGTGCATCAGCACCATGCTATCCTGTTCCTGCATCAATGTTACAGATGGCAGGAGGTGGCAAAGTTTCATCATATGCACAGGGTGTGTACTTGGTTTGCCAGAGTCTGCCATTGACACATCCAATCGACATGTATGTGTGTGTGTTAGTGAGGGACAACAGTACAACATGGGGCAATGTTGATGCGATGCATGTGTGTGTATGTGTTAGCCCTAGGTGTTAGCATTATGTGTGTGTGTATGCTTGCACACAGTTCCACCATGTGGCTGCCATATACGGGTGTTTGTGGACAGCCACAGACTGTACCTACCAGGTCATACAGATCACTGTCTCTGGCCACGGACACAGTACCTGTGCCTGGCAGGGGTGCTACGGACAGCATCAGGTACTAAGCCAGATTGGGTACTCTCATCAGAAGCAGTGGGTTGTTGACTGGACACATGTCCCTGCTGGGACTGTCCAGAGCCATGTGCACGTGGTCTTCTAGGACGGTGTAATGACAGCGCAGAGCCAGCATTGCTGGGGCTGGTACTGGCACTAAGGGAGCGGCTGCGGGTTTGTTGTTGTCCGCGATGACTGCCAGCTGATGATGTTGCTGGCATACATCCATGTTGACGCCTCAGCCATCCTGCACTGTCCTGGCTCCTGGACATGTAGTTGTGGAAGAGATCTAATGTGTCCCCCCAATGTCTATCAATGACCTCACTGATATTACGGATGGCAGCCGCAACTTCACTCATAGTGTCAATCATAGCGGTGCAATGTACTCTAAGCTCCCTCAGACCCTGTCTGGTATACCGTTCCATACGTGCCTGTGCCTGCGTTACAACCCGGAACATAGCTGAGGTTGAAAGACCTCTGTGGGCACGTCTGACAGGGGCAGTATGACCACGGATGCTCCCACGAGAACCCCTGGACATATGCCTGTGTGGTACCATGCCAGGAATCTGGCCATGGCTGCTGTGAGGGGATGGATGTGCCAATGATACCACACTACCCTGGTCAATACCCACTGTATGCTGTCCCTCAGCTAAGGACATTGGTGACAATGGATGTATCGGCAGGATGACTGTGCACATTGATGGGGTTGACTGCTCTGTAGTGTCAATTGGCTGACCAATGATAGACCCTGTCACACCTCCCTGTGTCATTACACATGTATCATCATTATCACTATCCCCAGCAGTGGCTTCAGGTTCCCTGCTGCACTCCACCAGAGCAACATCAGAACCTGTGAGAGGAAGATAGGAAACACAGTTTACAAATGTGTACACGATGTTAGCAAACATGCACACATGCAGACATGCACACAGGCGCACATGCACACAGGCGCACATGCACACAGGTGCACATGCACACAGGCGCACATGCACTCATGCACACAGGCGCACATGCACACATGCACACAGGCACACAGGCATGCAGGCACACAGGCACACTCCTCAGTACAGCAGATACAAACACAGACACACCTGCAGTCCAACACATACACAATACTGTTTGAGGGTGGGTGACAGTATCACAAGGAAAAACATCACTGCACATGTGTCAGCATGCAGATTATGTGTTGCACAGGAACATGCAGTGCAAGTGTAGACAGCCCATGTTAATAACAGTTTACGTGCACTTGATGGTTGTGTGTAGTTGTGCAGTGATTGTCTCCACCCTGGGACACAATGTGTACAATGACATAACAATGTTGTGCAAGTGTTACAAGCTGTGGGTGCATATATTTGCATACACACACACAACACATGACGGTGCTATGCAATAACTGCTATGTGTACTTTTGTGGTCAGTGGAACTGGATGTGGTGTAGTAACATGAGCCAATATCAACATGCTTCTTGTGCTCAGTCAACAATAATAATGTGTGCCAGACAGGCAGCTAGCATGATGTACCTGAAATGGAGTAACATGACTACATTCACAATTACACAGCCACTTGTTACATGGGTGTGTAAGGTGGCCAATAGTGAGCATTGCCTAACATGAATGTATTATTTGTTCAAGACTGTTGCACAAAGACATGGCAGGCCTCTACCCCTCAGGTATATTATGTGTGCTGCATAGAGGATAAGTGGGATACTGAAGGGTGGCCATACAGCAGGTGTCATAATTGGACATGAGTAGCAGGCTAAGGTGTAGTGTCTATGCCAAACATGTGTGTGTTGTGTACATGTGTATCAGGTATGCCTATACAATGTCCAGTACTGTGCTGCCACACATGTGTGTCATGCTCTGTGTATTGCATGTGAGTGAGGCAGCTACTGAGAATAATGGGATATGCATAGTCTCACAGCAAACATGCACAGCATGCATTATGCGTAGGTGTTACATGTGCACACACTACAACTCCATATAACATGCACATGTCATTAGCAATAGCACTGCTATTACACACTCACCAGCATGGAATGGCTGCCTTGCTGTCACTCCAGAGGGACCTGCAAAGATATGACAGTGATTGCCAGTGGCCACAACTGTGCCATTGATACTGTGAGTATGATAAAGTACAGTAGTACAACAGGTGGCTTTCACAGGTGTACAGATTATGCTCAGAATATCAATCTTGCAGAAGAATAGGCAGGTTAACAGCTACACACACAGTACATATCTCACACACACATAAACTACTAGTACAGAGAACAGTCAACTACATGCTGGTTCTGGCTGTTCATGGAAAACAGCACAGAGAAATTCTGCACCAGGCTCTGGTGGATCTCCTGATCCTCTGCTGCTGTATAAGGTGGGTTACGCTGATGCACCATCACCCTGGAAGGAAAAGAAAAATATGTGAGCAAGTCATGTGGCACACTTAATTTTCTAATGTACTGATATCACTTAACTGCCATATATAGCATCTGTCTGTCTATCAGGGGATACACATGTTTGATACCACATATCAGTGCTCAGCCCACAACTGTCTGACAGTGCCTGCCACACTCCATACAACAAACTAGTATACACCAGCACTAGGCACACTTTTTGGGATACAATGCACAACCTCACACTGGGGGTATGTGTCAAGCTAATGGATGAAGAATGTTGTCATCCCATGCAATGAATGCAATGCACATTTAACAGTTTAAATGGTAATCCACCCTAGTCTTTGATGCCATAACCCTACCTGATATATGTGCACAGTTGTTACTTTAGCCAGCAAAATGCTGTCACAGAGTATACATGCTGCCAGGTACACACACATACCTTGTAACACACATGTGATTGCGGCCATGGTACAGGCATCATTACACACACATTACACATACATACAACACACAAATGTATGACGACACAGATGAGCATTAACTGTGTACCTTATAGTACTGTGTGCCCCTACTTACAGATACCTATGCATGAGGTATGTAATCTGTGCAGACTACAGGAAACACACCAGACGGTGTTACCAGGGAATGTGAACATATACCATACTGTAGTGTTTAGGCCTACAACCTCAGGTAGTACAACAGTTCATATGTGAGCTGGATTCAACAGCAGTACCACTTACTGAGCATACATGTATTGCTTCTGCCTACGATGGGACACTGCAGTCATACACAGGGAACTACAGCACAACATATGCCAATCTACTATGTTTGCATCGCGATAACTGACACATCTTTCTCTGGCCTCACACCTATGACACAAACTGCCATGACAGACACAAACTCACACTAAGCTATCACACCTTCACAGACCTTGCACACAGTCAGTGTCACACTCATTCAACCTCACATAGCTGGTATTGCACTGAGTACATGTGTGTGTGCATTGTGTCATATGTAGGTACTATGCTATTGGCCCTGGGCCTAGGGCAGCCTAGCCTAGCCATATGCTACTCTGCCCTTTGGGACACATGTAATGTGATTTTACTTGCTCCTGTGAAATGGTTACACATAGGTGACTCACAGGGCATATTACCTATCTCCATAACATTCATCAGGGATATGTATGACATCTACTAATAAGGAGCCTTGTTTGTTAATGCTGGATGGTTTAGTCCAAGGTATGGCATATTTGTGTATAGAAACCTGTACCTCCAGCATTTGCTGTTTAGTGCGGTGACAAGGATTAGGGCCCTAGGTCATGTAGGCTGGACGGATTGTGAGGTGTAGCCATGTTGGTTGGCCGACTGGTATGGGTGTGACATAACTCTGTATGTCCAGCAGTGATAACCTCTGTGTAGGAAATATGCAAGGCACTCTAGCTGTGGTTTTGTGAGTCAGTCTGCATAGGGAATGTGTTTGAGGGCATTATCAGTCTTTGTTAGGTATGTCTGTGTCCTTTCCACTTGCTGTAGTTCTCATGCGAGGTACATACTGCATAGGACATTGTGAGGCGTAGAGGGGCACACTGACTTACATTTCCCTAGCTGACACACCTTTTGTGATGACACGTACCATGTACAGGGATTACAAGACTAGTGTGCCACTGTGGATATCAAAGGGGAGGCTATTTTACACCTGTGTCCCATGTTCCCTTCTGACACCTCCAGTGGTAGGCAGGCAACCACCTATGTGGTAGTTAGTGGGTAACATGTTTTGGAATGGGGTATAGTACTGCAGTATCAACACTGGTGTTCAGTCCATGCATTGGTCACCAGGCACCTGTTGAAGTACATCTGCCCCCATGTCCCCCTCTCACTCTCTCTTATATATATATATATATATATATATATATATATATATATATATATATATATATATATATATATATATATATATATATATATATATATATATATATATATATATATATATCTATATATATATATATATATATATATATATATATCTCTCTATATATATATATATATATCTATATATATATTTATATATATATATATATATATATATATATATATATATATATATATATATATATACATACCGCTCTATATATATATATATATATATATATATATATATATATATATATATATATATATATATATATATATATACATATCTATAGACATTCATATCTATCTGTATATATGTATGTATCTACATATATATCTATATATGTATGTATCTATTATATCTATATGTATATACATAGTCTATCTATCTATCTATATATCTCTATCTATCTATACATACTTCTCTATCTATGTACATATATATATATATATATATATATATATATATATATATATATATATATATATATATATATATATATATATATGTAGGCACATAGACTGCCCACCTTTCATGGTGGGAATATCACTTCTGAAACAGTTGTGAGACATACCATTCTGTAAAGAAATTGCACAGTGTTGTGCTGAATGCATTATGCTGTCGTCAGGCCGTATAGCTGTAGCAGGCCTCACTGGCTCAGTCCCACAGAAGTTCACAACCACATGACATATACCTGCACTGCATGCTGTTTTCAATGCCACACACTACAACCTACATTGATATGTGCACATAGCAACCTTCAACTACACATGTATGTCCAGCCTTCACTAACAGTTGCAGTATGTCCCTTGCCCTATGCACATCTGCATATACATATAGATATATATAGATACAGACTGCTAACACATATGGAGGGTTCACAGTATGTAGATTATTAGATTATGTAGTTTACATTACCTTTGTCTCTGACAGCTTTTTTTCTTTTGGCTTGCTAGCTGGCTTGCTTGCTGGCCCACTTGTTGGCCTGCTTGCTGGCTTTTTTTTTTTTTTTGATCTCTGTCTCTGTCTCTGTCTCTATCTATATCTATATCTATATCAATATCTATATCAATATCTATATCCATATCTATCTCTCTCTCTCCCCCTCCAGTTGCTGCAATGATATTATTGCATGTGTGGACTGGCAGTACAGGCTGCTTTTGTAGGTATCCGCACATGTGCATGTGATGGCCTCTGCATCAATTGGTGGCCAGCATTTAGTAATTGCATGCAGCCTGCTGTGTGGTAATTGCAGTTCTCACTGTGATTTTAGGACACTGCTATAAAATGATAGGTTAGGTAGGCGTAGGCCTTTCAGTTTTGCAAGGTGGGGACCATGCTGGTTTGCTGTGGACACTGTTGTGTCAATCAGAAGGTTGGCATATCTCTCATATCTGAGGCTGTGTTGTAGCCACTGAAATTCATCTTGTACTGAAACTTGACTGTTGCTTCTTCCAGTGAACTCTTCTCAGTGTGTATGTTAACTCACACCTGCTAATGCTAACACTGTTTATATGGGAGTATGTACTTCCCTGTGGGATTTGTGGATTAACTGGCATACAACAGTAGTTTTTGCAATGTGTTGCTATGGCTTTTCTATTTTCCCTTTACATTCACTCCTTGAATGCCTGATATTTGTCTTTACTGGAATGTGTTGCTATGGCTTTCCTATTTTCCATTTACATTCACTCCTTGTAATGCATGATATATTTCTTTCAGCACTAAGTTCTTATATGTTTGCTGTGACTTGGTGGTACTTCATGCAGTCTGATGAGCCCAAGGTCTGGGGTTTGACACTCACAAAGGTGTTTTATTTTGCTGCTGAGCAGTGCTAGGGCCTTGTCATACAGAGTGAATAAGGCACTTTAAACCAGTTGCAAGCGGGAAGTAGGAAGTCAGTGGGGACACCAGCTAGGGATGTGCAGGCTGGGTGTAGGGAAGGTCCATAACTGCACATTTCTCTAACTGCAATAGCTGTACATATGTTTGACATTTGATGTGACATTTGAAACCTTCCACCCCTGAGAGAGGGGTGAGGACAACTAAGTATATTGTACTAACAGTTATGAATATCAGGCACATGCAGTGCTTGTGAACTGCTATACTGTCATTAGTATGTTAGAAGGCTACATCCTTTGATATTTCTGTGTTGTACTCCTACATAAGGGCATGCTTGTGGAAGTAATTCTACAGCTATTTGCAGAGTGTTTAACATCAGACAGGCTGATATGCCTGTGTGTTTCTGACAATTCCAGGCCTCAGATACACTCAGGTATATATTTGACCAGCCTCAGGGAAAGGTACGTATCAGTGGGATACACCCGTGATATATTTCAGATATTCTGCAGTTGTGACTGTGGGGTATTTTGAGCATATGTATTACTACACCATTTCTGACATGCAAGTAGTGTCTACTGTAACTTATTAACAGTTAGCATTACATGGGATTCCCCACCTTTCTGCCTACTGTGAGTACATTTCACAGGGAGTCAGTGGGGCACAGGTAACATTTGTTTGCAAATCAGGGACATCCCTGTAAATCAGTCACAGTTGGGAGGTCTGGCCTCTTACCTATTCAAATATGGTGGTGTTTATCCTGCTCTGATACTGTGTGGGGTTTGTAAGGTGCTACTGTAACATTATTACCTACTAGCATGGCTGTTTCTCTTATCACACTAATGTAATGCAATTCCACAAGAATTGCCAGTAAAGATACACAGAACAAGCTTTGTGTAATGGCCTTCCTATTTTCCCTTTACATTCACTCATTGTATTTCATGATATATTTCTTTCAGCACCAAGTTCTTGTATATCTGCTGTGGTTCAGTGGTGATTCATGCAGTCTAGTGTTTCCAGGGTTCGAGACTGACAGGGGTATTTTGTTTTGCTGATGAGCAGACTACAGGCCTTGTCATAAAGAGTGACTAAGGCACTTTTAAGCAGTTGTAATCGAGTTTGCGCGATTTTGAGCGACACTTAGCTACGCTTATCTACGCTTAGCTAAGCGCACACAAGCGCACACCCGCTGACTACTGCTTAAAAGTGCTTACTCCCGCTAACACCCGCGCTATTTTCTTTTAAAGAAAAGAAAATGGGGAAATAGGAAAGTGGTGAAAAAGGGGGCACAAAGAGGGTAGGACAGTAGGAAAACAAGCTTGGGATGTGCAGGAAGGATGTAGGGAAGGCCCATAGCTGCCCAATTCTTTACCAGCAACAGCTGTGCATATGTTAGAAATTTAGAGTGAGATTTGACACCTTCCACCCCTGAGAGAGGGGTGAGGACAACAAAATATGTTGTACAGCCAATTGTAATTATCAGTTTACATGTCCAGCAGACATGTATGCGAAATGGGCAGCTATGTATGGGGCGTAATTTTTTTGTGGGAACAGAGTGCCCTTTTTTTATTTTTTTTTCAGGTGAGAGTGGAATGTGAGGTACAGGAAGTAGGTATATTTGGGGAGGTAGGCTGGGGAGGTTAACAGACAAGACAAACAAGATGCATACAGGGGCGGAGTATGACACATGTGGGGGGTAAACACAATTGACGGGGATGGATGTTTGGATATCGCAAGCCCAAGAGCCCACAGATGGCAACAGTGGAACTGAGATCCCCACCCATGGGCAGTTACGACTGTGCCTTCACAGCCCAGGCCGGGGCTGTGCTGGGGGCTGGATAGGACGGGCAGGCACACCCGTGAGTTGCGCCACTCTCACCTCAAGCTGGCATAGGGGATCGGTCACAGAACGCCTGATCTCACTAAGCACCACAGACCAGACCCTATGGAAGGTGAGTGGAGGCTCTCCTCCAGCCATGCTTGCAGAGGGGGGATAAGCCCCATCCCCTGCAGCACTTCCACCTGAAGGTGGCACAGGACCACCGAAGGAGGAGGTCCTGGCCTGGGCACTGGTGCCAGGTACACTCGCCAGCTGAGGTGGGAGAGGTGGGTCCGCTGGAACCCGCCTTCCCTGTTATCCTATGTTCAGCAGTATTTTATGGTATTTTGGGTTAGTAACAAACAACACCATTCAAAATTAGTTGTAACAGCATGCATCAGTATTCCCATTAACCAAACACACATGAATTCTGAACATTGAGCAGCAAGCATAACACATGCATATTTAGAACAACAGTGGACATTCCAACAGCATGCAGGGTTGATTGGTGGCAACAGGCCATCAGGTTTGGATATGTGAACAGGGCACATGCATCGACGTACATGCAGATATGTATAAACCAACAGGACAAATGTCCATGGAAATTAATTGTGAATACACATACCCAGTTTGGTGTGGAATGGCATAATTTGTGAAAATAGGGTAGGGTGGAGAAATATTACATTAACAACGTAAACTACCTATACATATACTGTCCATTCCTAGTAGATGCAGATATATATCCCCTACATGTATTAGTACAGTTTCCTGTATGTAACCTTAGGAATGTTGGTGATGGGGATGTTAATGCTACATTAATATACATTACATTTTTATTCATATATGTTCATATCTGTTCATATCTGGCTGTGTTCAGGTAAAACATCCTGCTACATTTGATTTATATGGGTCTAGACAACTGTGGATGTTCAGCATTTCATACAACCATACTATCTCCATAATGCAAGGGTACAGCAACATATCCAAATTGTGGGACGGACACAGTCCAGGTTCTGTACTTTATTAAAGACATTTCACTCTTTGGTTGTGGCTGTCTCATTCATTTCATTATGTAGTGAATGCAGTATACCTTTATTCCAGACTTATTACAGCTTTCTTGGTAGCTTCAAACTCTCTTTTTCACACTCTCTCTCTTATTTTATATTTACATTTCAGGATGGTGCTTAATTCTAGGCTTTATTAACATTTATTACTGGGTTACAACAATCCTTTCCAGTTGACTCACTTATTTCATATGGCAGAATTTACAAGGATGTATTCAACACTTGTCTATCCTTTGTTGATTGATTACGACACTCATTTTCAGGCTGATGCAGTTATCTGATATTACAATACAGGTGGAAACTCTGAGACTTGTTTAATCTTTATTACTGGATTGCAATACTCTTTTCCAGGCTGCATCACTTATCTAATCTTTCAATACTAGCAGAATCTTTCTTCTAGGCTTTTTTTACCTTTATTACTGGGTTACAACACTGAACTCTTTTACAAGCTGTCCCACTTATATTCTATAACAATACCAGCAGAATAATTACTAACCTGCCTGGTGGCGCAACCTCGCTAGCCTATCAGCATAGGCTTGCCGATTCA
The DNA here is from genome assembly GCF_019279795.1 of Protopterus annectens. Classification (NCBI taxonomy): domain Eukaryota; kingdom Metazoa; phylum Chordata; order Ceratodontiformes; family Protopteridae; genus Protopterus; species Protopterus annectens. Next base: position 1,264,794,368 of record NC_056735.1, read on the forward strand.
TGGAAAGAGCACCTGCAGCTGTAATATAAATGAAAGAATATTGTAACATACCTATCCATACTATAGGCTAGGATAGCATTTCTTACATACTTAATTACATGGATACTTACTCAGTAGTGTGGCATTGAGCATTTGGCAGGCCTCCTGGATCCATCGGTTCAGCTGGTCCTCTTTTCATCGCTTCAGGTCCGCATGGTGGTGACGGACCTGTTCACCAGTCCTCGGAATGCCTGTGGCACTGGTGAGATCATGTGCCAACCGGTTCCACGCCTCTGCCTTATACTCTCCCCATTGAACCTGGCCCTGCATGAGTTGCGCTTCATGATCATGGACTAGGAGCCAAACCATATATTTTGACTCCTCAACACCCCACCTTTGTGCTCTAAAGCGATTTCCCTCTCCTGCACCTGCCATGCTGACTGCAAATGGGTACCACAATTAGTTATGGTGTGTATTCCCACCTATGGGGCTTATATATGCTGGTTTTCCCGCACTTATCTGTGATTGGCCATTTTGGATATTTATCAGCTTACAGCAAACCTGCTTTGTCATGGTTATATTTTCATTCATTCCTATATGTATGCTAATACTGTATTTCTAAGTACAACTGTCATCGCTTAGTGGTTCAGTACTTTGACTATGGTGCACAGTATCCCGGGTTCGACCCTTGTCATTACTTTTTTATTTTACTACTGTCTAGTCAGGCTAGGAGGTGTGTCTGTGTAAAGGTGACTTTGCTACAGCTTGCCCAACGTTGCCTGATGGTAAGCTGGTTGGCACGCTGCGCAGCTCCGCACAAACGGCTTATGCTGGGTAACTTGTTATTTCCCTATAAGCACTCATATTGAGCTGGGTGAAGCGCTGCTGAACTACGGGCACTCATATTTTGCTTGTTAAAGCTCTGCTCACCTACGGGCACTCATATTAAGCTTGTTAAAGTGCTGCTCACCTACGGGCACTCATGTTAAGCTTGTTAGAGTGCTGCTCACCTATGGGCACTCATATTAAGCTTGTTAAAGCGCTGTTCACCTACGGCACTCATATTGAGCTTGTTAAAGTGCTGCTCACCTACTGGCACTGATATTAAGCTTGTTAAAGTGCTGCTCACCTGCGGGCACTCATATTAAGCTTGCTAAAGCGCTGCTAAGCTATGGGCAATTATGATCCATTTTTATATATTACGTCGGTTTTGTTCACAAATACATGGGCCATTTCATTACATTTTACTTAAATTTTATATATATATATATATATATATATATATATATATATATATATATATATATATACACACATGTCAGGGGATTGTTTCATACTTATTTCAATAAAAAGGAAGAATGATGTTGCGAGGGCTCGAACCGTGACTACCTCCTCTTTGGCCGACATCTCTACTGCTACACTATTGCTACTTGGCTTAATTTGCATATGTAGATTTTATATACTTTTCAATGTCTGCTAACTGTGGCTGAGCGAAGGGCATACCCACGCAAATGAGCGCAGATGCGGGCAAACATTTTGGAAATTATAAAAAAAAAATGAAACTGCTATTTTTACATTTTACACATTTTCAGTGGGTTTAGTCTGTGGGGATGTGTGGTGTTGTGTTCTTTGACATTTCAGCGGACTCGCTCGTGGGTGTTTACTTTCAGGACTCTGACTCTTCTGGGGACATGTCCCTTTGCAGTACTCGGCAATTGGACACGCCCCCTACTTTCCAACACGGACCGTGTTAGACTAGGGTATGATTCAGCATGTCCTCATGAATATGCATGGAATGCTGACATCATACCATTCAACTGCATCCTCCGATGCAAGACATATTAAGTCTTACACGGAGGTTTTGTGAATCCGGCCCATTGTGTTTCTAAAGAAATTACTGATACTTCATCTCAAGTTTTACCTCTGTTGATATGTAGTGATGATGGGATTATAAAGGTTAATATGTTGTTAGACAATTCTGATAAATTGAAATCTAAACCAGTGCACAGAAATTTAATAGATTACATGGAAGCAAAACAGTCACTATTATGTAAAACAAATTGGATTGATGTGTTCAGTGGAAAAATTGCAAAAAGAGTGTGGTAAGTTTTGAAAGAGAAATTGTTTAAATGCAAAAAAAATCAAAGTAATGTTTAACAGCAGAATCTGGGCACACCAAGTCAGGAAGATATACTTCCATAAGAAAAAGATACTTGACTTATGTGAGAGACAAAAACTTTGAAAATTGAAATAAACAAGCTGGACAGTGTTAAGAAATATCAACTGATAATACAGTTACTACTCAAATAGTTAATTGCAAATTAAAGAACATGCAGTACAAGTTCTCTCTTATGTAGACACTTTTATTAACACATGTGGGAGACCCAAAGTCAATATAGGGAGTCTCCCTGAACAAAAGAAACTGTGAGCTTATATACACTTAGATAATACTGATACTAAGTTGACTAGGTACACCAATAGACAATAAAGGATTTGCATATACCAATCAGGTAATTCCCTGTAAGCATTAGGACACACCTGAATACGTATTGCTAGGTAGAAAGAGAAAATTGGACATAAGTCCATATAAGGACTTGTTTCCTTAACCATATAACTTTTTGATCACAGTGCTTACTTACTCTGTGCAGTCAATCATGTACTCTTAATCTTCAATGCACCTGTTTTTGACTTTTCAGATTTCATAACAGATACATTTAACATAGTGTGAGACAAGATCAAGAAAAAATATACAAAAATATTGAGCATAATAGGAAACAATTTTATAGATACATAAGATGTGGAAGGAGGAAAAAACATGCACACTGATAAACTGTGTATAGATTCTAAAAATTATTCTCAGACACAACAGATTAAATATATATTTACAAAATCTTATGGAAAGCAGCTTGGCTCCACAAAGTGGGTGATAAATTGTTTTAGTGACATCTAGGTAATCTCAGAAACAGAAATCAAATAATAGTATATGTAAACTAGATCCAGTCAAAGCACAGGGAGGAGACAAAATTAGTAATAATGACATGAGAACACTTAAGCAAGAATTTACAGTATCATTATATTTATTATTTACTATGTCATATAAATATGAGGCTAATCCTCAAGATTGGAGACTTGTCTTAAAGGGAAAATGGAGTAGGACAAACCCAGACTCATATAGAGGCTTAAAGTTTGCTTTCATGTTGTGGAAAAATAATGGAGAAGGTACTATTGGATAAGTTATTTTCCAAATTGCAAAGTTTAGGACTTGAAACCATATATCAACATGTATATGTTGAAAATAGATCTATGACAACTTGTATCATGATGCTCTATATGAATATAATACCAGCTATGAATGAAAAATTGTGCTGTGATGTAATTTATATAGATTTAACTTCAGCATTTGACAGGGTCATACACAAAGCACTGATCCATAAATTAGAACAAGGTACTGATGTACTCTTGCTAAGATGGATAGCTGCGCAGCTTACAAATAGGATATGGCAAGCATCATGCAGCAATTGGACAGGTGAAATATATGGTTACATTCAGGGTGTCCAACAGAACTCTATCCTAGGCCCATTCTTGTTTAGATTGTATCTTTAAGCTCTATCTTTTTCATCTGAGGTATTCTACGGTCCATATGCAGCTAAATTGAAATTGGGTAAACTAATTACATGTAGTAAGATAGGGCATTTCTACAAAAAAACTTGATTAAGTTGATCATTTGGGCACAGGAGAATAATATGCTGATAAATACATCAAAAACAAAGCATATGAGATATGGGAGACATAAATTGAAAGGTGACTATTTAATACTGCATACAGTGATTAAAACCGTAGATTCATTTAAGGACCTGGATACTGTTTTGGTATATTGATAGGCTAAAAAGAGATTAATGCCTGTTCATGAAAAATTTGTATGCATTTAAATTATGGATTTTCTTCTTGTGCAACACCAATATAAACTATATCCTTAAATGTGAACAAATACCTGTTCTTTCCTTACACCTCCTTCTTCATTCACTTCCTTACTTCTATCAATTTTGGTCCCCTGGCTTTTATCTAAATGTACCATATGGCTTATTTTCTTTCACTTCATATAGGAATTCCTGTTTGTATTATACTAACTTACCTTTATTGTCTCTATAAACTGATTAAAATTACCAATAAATATTATATCTGTCATATAACTTGTATCTAACTTAATCAATGTTTTCATATTATGTCTAATTTATAATAATCATTAAAACTGTAAATATGTTTTGTATTATTTTTGAAGATTGTAAAATTATTGTTCTTAAAATGTTTTATAATACTTTGGAGTTTTGCTCCCAATTGGTTCCTACCCAGTTGGACTTCCCAGCAATAAAATGTTAATCAATAAATAAATTAATAAATAAAGCTGTTTAGGTTGCATTAGAAAGGATGACACAAAAGAAAGACAGTGCCAATTTTTATCTGATCAATAATTACAACTTCCCATCCCATCTAGCTACTAGAGACTGAAAAAACTCTGACACCATATCAAAGAGAAATACAAGGAAAATACATAAAAAAGGGTTAAAAAAAGAAAAGAAAAGAAAAAAACACTTTTAACTGTAAAAGATTCAGGGTTTTTCTTAACTAAAATTTTGAGAACACAAATGTGTCTTGTAGTATTATTCAGTATTTCTTTTACCTAGCTGGATGCTTGATTACAATTCCCCCCCACCCATTTGTTTTTGTTAAGTTGATAACTAAAATCACTTTCCTGGTGCATACTACTTAGTGGAGGATGTCTGTATCTGTATTTTTATCTATACCTACATCTCTCTCCACCTCTCTCTCTCTCTCTCTATATATATCTATATATATATATATATATATATATATATATATATATATATATATATATATATATATATATATATATATATATATCTACAGTGGTTGGAAGCAGTCTAGTAGTTTCCTTAAGTCTAAACCTTTTCTACTCATAATAAAAGTCCTTTCTCTTTTGCACACTTTGTATGCTTTTCTTGGAGGCATTTCCAGTGGGGTCATATACAAACTAGAAGCTATGCATGAAATAATGTGTTAGGGAGTGATATCTGTTGTGGAATTTGGGAAATATGTTTTTGTTTCTCTTTGTTGCCCTAACCTTGTTTTATTGTTGGGCACAGACATTGTTGAATTGTGATTATTTCATAAAATGATGTATGTGTGAATTAATTTGGAGAATGCATCTGTTTGATTACTGTTGTTAAGCTGCAACTATTGTTTCTGCAATAAATATACTAATGAGTTACTCAATTAGTACTGCTACACATAAACAAAAAGATCATTGAATAGCCTTTACAATGCTTATAAATGGTAATTAAGCTTAAGATTGTTTATAGCTAAGAAAAACTGTGGGGAGGATTCACGAAGGCTTGCACGGAGTGTAAGAGACGTGTAACACTCCATGCAAGCCTCGCGATCCAGGAACAGCCCTAAACTCCGTGTAAGAGACCAGCTAAAATGTCTCTTACACGGACTGGGTGTGAATATGCTAAATACCTCACTTGCAGCCAAAAGGTATGCAAATGAGGTATATTAGCGATCCACGAAGCAGAAACCAGCCCGTGTAAGAGACGTTTTAGCTGCAGAAATGTACTCAGTTGTCAACTGAGTACGTTTCTGCAAAAATCACAACAGAGCCATGTCAGCTCCAAATAAAGGGTGCATAAGTGTCAGGCAGCATGCCAATGGCCAAATATGTGGCCATTGGCAAGGTAACCCGATGCAAAATTTATAAAAATATAATTTATTTAAATGCAGTGCAGCCCCACGCAAACGGGCTGCGCTGTCTAAAACATAAAAATGAAGGTTATAAACCCACAAATGTGGGTTTTATGCAATACATGGAATGACAATGCAGGGACCAGCAGACCAAAAACAACATGGCCATCGTGTAGTGGTTGCTAAGGGGGGAAGCTGAGTCTAAGACATGTAACTAAGCATTAGTAGGCAATCTCATGTAAATGAGGGTTAGGATACTGAATCCCACAGTCACATAGCAAATGAGCACAGTCTGAGTAGTGTAAGAGATACATAAGGGAGAGGAATAGAGTAGGAGATAGGTGACATCACAGGGGGGAATGGTAGAAAGAAATGCAGTTCACTGGAGGTCAGTGTAACATGACGGATGACAGACACAGATCAGGGAAAGAGGAGTGCCACAAGATAAGCATGGGAAAGTCAAGAAATGGAAGGTGTACACTGTTAGTTACACCAAAGTTTCTTGCTGGGTGTGCATGCGGTCGTGTGCGCGCCATGAGGCGTGGGTAGGGCAGTGTGCGCACATGTAAGGCAGACTGAGCATGTGGGAGCGTGGTGGCAGATGTTTAACACTGTTTGCACTGGTGTGCATGTGTTTTAACCCAAATAGGCAGATCCTGAACCATGTAAGCATGTGTGCACGCATGTAAGCCACTGTGAGCGTGTTTCTGCTGGTATGCACGCTGCTCCCCCCTGAAGAAACAGAAAGGAAAAAGGAAGCAACAGAATTAGTAGGAAGCTAGCAGGGAATACTGCTGGAGCTAGCAGGTGAAAACAATTAGAAGCAGGCAATTACACAGGCAGAATAGTAGCCCAGCCCAGCACTTAAAACTCTGCAAACAGCAGTGCAGGGTGTTTCTCTCAAGAGACACTGCAAGACAGGAGTAAGCTATTAGAAGTGAAAACTGAAAAAGCTTCACTCAGAGCAGAAATGTTAGGGGATGCCATAGCTGCCATAATGAGACATAGGCGACTTGCTGAGGGTGGTGACAATGCAGATGGTGCCAGACAACCCACAGTGAGGAGACGGAGAAGAGTGTACAGGCCCAGGGTCACCTACCATGGGTTACAAGAGCTGGAGATAGTAGAGCGCTATAGAGTGGACAGAGAGCTCCTGCAGCAAATAGTTGAGCTGTGCAGGCCACGCCTCACACACAGAACCAACAGAGGGGAACCCATCCCAGTGGAAACCAAGGTATGTGTTGACCTAAGAATACTAGCAACAGGTACCTTCCAAAGACCAACTGGTGATATGATGGGGATATCACAGGCATCAGCCTCCAGGGTACTGCACCAGTTCCTGGATGCCATGTCAGCACATGCCGGTGATCATGTATATTTCCCCAATGCCCGTGAGGTATTGGCCAGCAATATGCGTCTCTTCCAGCAAATAGCGGAATACCCAGAGGTAGAGGATGCAATAGACTGCACGCACATACGCATCAAAGCACCAGCTGGTGAGCAGGGCAGGGCCTACATTAACCGCAAGGGCTTCCCCTCCATCAACTGCCAGGTCATGTGTGATGCCCAGAGCATAATAATGAATGTGTGTGCTGGCTGCCCTGGGAGCTACCATGATTACCACATCTGGCATTTGATGCAGCTGTACCAGACATTTGCCAATGGGGACATCCCACACGGACACCTAGTGGGGGATGCAGGTTATGCACTGGAGCCGTGGCTGATGACACCCATCAGAAATGCACACACACCTGAACAGGAACGCCATAATGAGGCACACTCACAAACACGTAATGTAATAGAGTGTGTGTTTGGGCTGCTCAAGTCATGGTTCCGGTGTCTGGACACATCTGGTGGAGCCTTGCAGTACACACCAACTACATGTATCCAAATTGTCATGGTATGTGCTATGCTACATAATATGATCTTGCGAAAACAGCTGCAGCAGGACCAGAATAGGGCTGGGCCAAACAGCCCCCCCACCATTGCCAAGGCCATCACAGGCAGAGTGTGACTCGGAGGAGGAACAACCTGAGCCTGCCCCAGTAGGCAGAAGGAGGCATGCCCAGTATTGCCCTGGCCTTGGCAAAGGGGCAATGCATAGCACATTCACTGGCTCAGTAGGAACCCTGAGAATTATACCCCCTCTGACTCACTCAAATAATAACAGGGATGCCTAAAATGACATGACCTGCTCACAAACATGTACAGGGAGTGTAATATGCACATCCGACAGAGGCAGCCCTGCAGCACCACCTGAGGCATGAATGCCATGTGTTAAGTAATGTAACACCATGTACTATATGCACACCTGAGGACCCTGACTAACATCCACCCTCACCAAGCATGAAGCCACAAAATGATGAGGGGATGATCAATTGCAATAACTGGCTGAAGTAATGCAGTTAGTCAAAGGGGAGCCAATGTGTTTCAGCCTGGGAAGACATGCGGAGCATGACATGATGCACCACCTGCTAGGGGTGGCATGCACCTATCAGTCCAGGTCCCATGGATACTGGCAAAGGCTGTCAGTACTCACAGCATGCCCTGAATAGGTAAGTCTCAAAACACAAACCCACCTTCATAGGTACCACAAGGGATAGGAACCTAGATGTAATGCTACCCAATGCCAGAAGTCTAAACAGCAAGATGTGTGCAGTGTAAACGCACACAGTATGGAGAATGTTGATATCAGTCCTGTAATAGCAAACTGGGTCAAGGCTCACATCAGCACCTTAACACTACCAGGGTACACCTCATACTGTGCTATACAGCCGCAAAACATGGAACAAGCTACAAAAGGAGGGTGACTAGCAATAAATGTCAAGGATAACCACACCCCCATGTTGGTACCACAACAAGAAGCAGCATGGATTAGCCATGGTCAAATACCAATGGCTAAAACCGCCTCCCAGTAAGTAGCCTGCTGCAGACTACTGTCCTAATACCAGGAACTGCACCTGGCCTATGTTGGAATACATGAATATATCAAGCCCCCCAAACCACATTATATTGCTTGACTGAAAATACCCAGACATACACTGGGAGCATTATACTAGCACCAACACAGTAGTAGAAAAGTTTCCAGAATCCATAAACCAAAATGCCCAGGAACAACATACCACTCCCAAAAGAGGGGTAAGCATACTGGATGTGATAATCAGCAACATGTGTACTGGATGGCAAGATGAGAAGTGTATCCCTCACTGGTAAGACCAGACCATAGAGTAATCACACTGGATATACACATCCTGACCACAGTCCCTGGCCAGAAAACCACAGTGAAAAACATGTGTAAAGAATAGGTTGCACCCCTCCAAACCGATGTGGAATCCATGAAAGGCCCTGTGCAAGTGCAGAATATGGGACACACCGCAGAACATGTTATACAGGCATTCCATGAACACAGCCAGGAATGCTTGGAGTATGCAATCACAAATAACAACAAGACACAATGCCATACACGCAGGTATCTGGCATGCTGGACTCCAGCCATTACCAAACCATGCAAGAGAATGAGGAAGCTACTAAATGATAGAGCAGACATAAAAAAGGAAGTAATCACTGATCAGTAGTATGGCAATAAAATATGTCCACACATACAATCCACTAAGGCCAGCCACAACAAGTAGAATCTGTGAATCCAGAGGTAATGTGACACCTGGCCCAAGTACACAGACAACCCACAACTCCCACCAATAAAAATAAATATATGTCAGAGATGCAACCATGTATCTAAACCGGAGGCTGAGCTCCCCCAACTCAGTACTGTCAAAACTAGTCAGGAGGAGAAGGTAACCACATACACCACAAACCCAGTCCCACATAGACCTATCACAACTGTAAACCAAACACATAAACACAGAAAAACATTCCCGGAGGCCCTAATTACAAACACACCACACCAACAGAAGCCTCCAAAGCAGATCCCAAGCAACAACAACCTCCAAACATAGCACATGCAACACATTTTACACAAAGCTGGTGTGCCAAACAGTCACAGGCCAGAAGGAGAAACAACATGCCTGATACAGTTGTAATAGATGTCTGTATAGGCAGTCACACTGCTGTCCCACTCACCAGACTGAACAAGGGAAAGGGTACAGTAAGCTGCCTGTAGGCTGCCACAATATGCCACATAACACAAGTGCACAGGTCACCCCAAAGCAAGCAGAAATATGATGCACTCATTGTCCATGCTGGTGTGAATGAACTGAGATGTACCTCCCTGGACTACATGAAAAGAGACATGGATGAGCTCTCTGAGTATGTACCCCAGGCTGGTATGACACTGGCCATTTGCAGCATCCAACCCTCACCAAGAATGATGCCACAGTACAAACACAGAATGATCAGCTTTAACAGGTGGCGCAGTTACAGCTGTGAGTCCAAGAGGGTCTAATGTCTGTCTGCTTGAGATGTCATGCATGACAAGCCATGCTGCTGTTCCAGGGATGGCTTGCACCTGTTACCCCTGGGCGTCTGGATACTGGATAAGGCCTTTGCCACCTCCATAGAGCCGTACATAGGCAAGGCCAAAAAGACTAACCCACCACCCTAGAAAACATAAGTGGTAAGAAACATAAGGGTAATGCAGACCAATGCCAGATGTGCAAACTGCAATATGCATGCCCCTGAGGCACTTCTCAGTATGGAGAACATCAATGTCTGTGCAGTGACAGAAGCCTGCTGCAGGCCTACTGATAGCACACCAACACTACCAGGTTAAACCACATATCATGCGTTATGGCCCCAACACCTGGACCAAAACTTCAAAGGAGGGGGAGTATCCAAATGCAGCACAGACACCCATACGGCCAGGTAACTGAAAATGCACGAAGCAGTGGAGACCACCCATGAGCACCTAAGTGTAGTCAAAACTGCTGTACAGTCTGTAGCATGCAACAGACCACACTCTCACACACAAGAACCCCACGCAGACATCCTGAAGACACTGGACAGTATGAACGTCCCACCAAATACCAGACAAGGTACTCACAAATTACCACATAGGTGGTAAACCATTATGTATGCAAGGAGTAATCAGGGACCTAGGGACACAAGTCAACAGTAACCTGTCATGTGACACTTACAATGCCAATGTGGCTAGGAAGACTGTCAATATTGGACACCGTATCATGAAAGGATTCACATCTACATCAACAGAGGTCACTGTGCCCCTGTACTGTTTCCTTATCAGACCCATAATCTAGTACAATGATGCATATGGGATGTGCCGTACCTGACACCTGCAGTGGTTCTGAAGACCTCAAAGGTACCCCACCAAGAGGATAAAGGGTGTCAAATATATGTCATATGCTGCCTGGCAGTAGACACCCCAGCCGAATGCAGTCACAGACTGCCTACACAGAAACATTGTATGTCTGTTTTACAAGGCCATGTCAAACACAGGAGTAATGGACATGCTCCACCACAGGAAATCAAAGCCATTGGAGCTGTGAGAGTGACAGATGTCAGCCTCAACACATAATGAAATAGGATGTGCTGGAGGGACAGATACATAACCCAGAGGCTCCCCACACCCAGAAACAGGATCCCAATCCATGTTAGGCAGAGCCTCTCACTGTCACCCCTCAACTGGAATATTGCCAAGTGGATGGATGGTCATACATGTACACTGGGGGTCTTCACTGTGTCACGTCCAGACAGAGGCACAGTAAAGAAAATCATAAATGGCCATAATAGTCACATAGCAAGGGGCGGCGAAAGACACACACACTCTGGCTTGGCTTACTAATGCCCTAGGGTGGATAGCCTAGTATGAACCCATGAACCTATGAAGATACAAATTGTACAGGACACTAAGGATAATCACAAGGCTTACTTAACTGATGGTAGGAACCATGTTGGGAATCCACAGATATGCTCCGAATCACACAGATATTACAAACAACATACCAAACACACACACATATTGCCAACATATAACCTGACAGGTGCAGTGCAACCCCCCCCCCCCAGAATGCAAAATATCTATCCCAGCAGACTGCTGGTCCCCTGACATTGCATATGCTGAGGTAACAGCCATCATCTGCAAAGCAAAACATACAGCAGCAAAGGTATGTGATGGTGTCCTGGGCTGAGGCCAACATGGACTCCAAGACTAATGGAATGCCAAATCACACTACTGCCCAATGTCAGCCTTACCACAGGATATGTACCCAAAGAGCAGTGTACAACAACAGTGGTCCTTCACAACAAAGGTGTTGCCTGAATGGATACTGAAAACTACCAGCCCAGGATCCTGACAAGCTTGGTTTGCACAGCTATGAAAAGGATCAGTATGTACCGCAGACATAAAGCTATCGTGGACCTAATGATACCGAACCCTACACAGTGTGGCTGTTGTAACTGCAGATCCTGCCCCTAAACATGTTTGACCCATTTGAAACAGTCATTAAGGTCATTAATGAGGGCAATGTGGTCCACACAGCGTAGCTGGACCGTGAATATGCTTCCAGACAATACCCTACGAGTTCAGTATGGATATGTTCACCAGCTTAAATATATACCCCTATGTCAGTAGAGGGGTAGCAAACCAGACCAAGGACAGAACTGACATGGTCAGACATGCTTCATCCATGTCAGACTACAAAGCAGATATGAGTGGTATCCCACAAGGCTTGGTCCTGGGACCCCCCCCCCCGTTCTGTATATATGTCCCATAGGTACAGGCCAACATGGAAGGACTGTGACTGAACATGTATGCAGAGGAGTACAAACAGCCCACCATATCCGACCCCCAGCTGACACAAGCAACCCACAAAAGGGCCACCTAGAAACAGACAACTGGAGCCATAGCCATGTCAGCAAGCTAATTGCAGAACTGTGTATAGACAACCACCGTGGATATACAGTAAGTGCCCACAAATTACCACACAGGTGTTAACCCATTATGTACCTAACATGTAATGAGAGACCTGGGGACACAAGGTGATAGATATCCTGCACTGGACAAACATGTGGCTGTAGTGTTCACAGAAACATACCATATACCCACCCAATCATGAAGGTTGTCAGATGTAGATAAGGGAGGTCACTGTGGCTCTGCAGTCATCCTTCATCAGCGTCACAATTTACTACAATAGCCCCTGTGGGATATACCTCAGCAGACACCTCCATCAACTGTAAAGTCCACAACAGTACCCCACCAGGTGTAGCAAAGAACATGAACAGATGCCATGTGTTGCCTGAGTAAACAAACTGCAGCTCCACACACTGCCATACTGCCCAGCCAGAGGCAAGCTGTGCCTGATGTATGAAGCCATGTCCAAGCTGGAATCAATGAACATGCTGCACCTTATACAATCTGAATGGCAGTAAGCTATGCACATGAGAGACATGAACCCCAGCACTGACATACATAGGACAAGCTGTACAGAATGATCCATAACACAGAAGGCAGCCCCACATTTGAGTAAACTCCCAGTACAGGTTAGCCAGAGAGTCACCTATCGACACCCCTCAAGAGGAATCCCGATGAGTGGATGGGAGATGGTAGGTTAACCCTGGGTATCACTGTTATGTCAGAGGTAGACGGAGGCACAGTATACTAACCATGACATATGTCATGGCAAACTCCAGTTACAATGTGTGTCGAAGGACAAACACACCCTGTGACTAGCATCAGAAATGGCCTAGGGAACATTGCTAGTGTTTGCCAATGTCCACCTATGTTGTGGAATACACTACCAATGTTGGACGAGCCTGGTGTAGGTAGTCCATATCTGAACATAATGCGACATGGTCATATGTGCACAACTGGCCCCTACACAGTCTGTTGTGCTCACTATGAAGATGTCAAGCAGTGATAAGACTAAAGCCCAGGATACTGTCCACCACAGTGAAAGTACTGAACCAGTACACTATATGGTACTACAGTGTTAGGTCATTATGAAAGGATGTTGACAACTGTATGCTAAGTATCCCATGCAATCCCTGCAGGCACAGTATAATCCCCGTTGTGGCAGACACGAAGCAGTTGACCAGTTAGTACACAACATGACACCCAACACACAACCATAAACGTGAGATATTGTTGAAGTTCACACACACCCAAATATGTGGTGGACTTCAGAGTTCAACATATGGAAAGCTCACACTGGGCATGCTCGCACACTTTGATAAATGAGGCATATGTCAGACAACATGCCATGGAAAGGCTGAACTGGGCATGCTCACGCACTTAGGCCATATCTCCATTTAGCAGGTGGTCACACATATCTGGTATTTGTACGTGTCATTCCAGGAACCAACCACAACACAGCAATCTGCCCAGTGCACACAGTAAATGACTACAGAGACATAAGTGATATAGTGGATCGCCCTCATATTCAAACATCTTCCATGGATAAACAAGTTGTTCATAGGAACAGGGAATGCTATGGCAATAAAGACCTGCAAACAGTATAACAGCACAACAAATATTGTGCATCTGACAATTGAACATATGGGTGTAGAGGTCAATACTAGGCTTGTTGCCCTAAGGAATGACAGCTTAGCCAGAGTGTGCTTGGCATCTACATCCCCAGTACAGTAGGCTACTGTGCCACTGTAAAGTAGGTCACATAAGGCAATGTGTGAGGCTAGTGAGCTGTGCCTCTGTCAAGCAGGGGCACAGTGGAGATCCCAGGGTTTGAATGTGCTAAGCCACAGCCATGTTGTTGGTGTGTGCTGGAAGAGGATTGCTGAGGACCTCTAACAGTAAGTGGCCATCAATAACAGACTGAGGGGAGCCCTATCTGCATTGTCTGGACAATTCCACTGTCAACACTGTGTTGTGATGATTATGTGGGAATGAAGTGTCATGCCGGAACTGTTCACAGATGTCCTCCCTCTGTGGGCTACAGCTCTGCAATGTATTAGCTCACTCTGTCTGCTGGACGGCTCATATATGGCTGGTGTACACCTGACAGGTGTCTTGTTGTGGAGCAGTCATGGGTATACGTGGGATAGCATGATCAATGCAAACCTTACACATGCTCATAGAATGCAATTGTCAAGGATTATGTAGAGTGGCCAGTATAGTCCCCAGCATGGGTCCATTGAAGTCGTCCACCCCAGTCTTCACAAGTGTAGAGTCTGCTTGTGCTAAATACAGTTTGTGTGCAGTGACAACCTTGCCTGGGGGTGGGGATGGGATATGGATGTCCAGGGAAAGGTGGGTATGGTCAGATATCAACAATGGTGGTCTACCTCTGGTGTGGAACAGTGAGTACCCATGTTGCAGATGGACAGGTGCAATATGTATTCCCCCATGTGGCTGTGGTGTGTGGTTCTGCCATAGCACATGGACCCACAAATTGTAGTGGCTGTAGGGTAAAGTGGTAGAGGCCTGAGTAGTTCTCACACACAATATGCCTGTACCTGATGTTAACAACTGGAATGGTGTATGTGAACACCTGCATATCCCGACACTGTTCCCAGGGAAGCAAAGTGTGTGTCCTGGATATGGGAGTGGTGTTCTGGACTGGTTGTGTTGTGTGTTACAGGTCCTGTGGTCACGAAGCATGGTATAGAACATAACCTGCCAGTGCGATGTGCATATCTGACCCTGATGTAGGTGGCTGCAAATGCGTATATATGCTATCCCCCACCTGACAGGTAGTACTAGATGTACATACCTCTGTAGAAATAAAGATGTCAGCACCCTATAAATACTGCAGGTGCAGACCAGATGCCCAGTAATTCGGTCAGCGCACTTTGCTAATGCGTTTCCCTCAAGTGTCATAATATAGGTAGGTAGGAGTTCAAACCATGCAAATGCTCAGTGTGTGTGTGTGTGTGTGTGTGTGTGTGTGTGTGTGTGTGTGTGTGTGTGTGTGTGTGTGTGTGTGTGTGTGTGTGTGTGTGTGTGTGTGTGGGGTTGATGTGTGCAAGTCTGTGAGGGAGATGTCCCTTTTGGCAACTGTGAAAGCACTCTACAGGATGCACATTCCCCTATCTAAGCACGGATGATGTCAGCACCCTATAAGTACAGCAGGAGAAGGGAGACCTCCCAGTAATTTGAATAGTGCGCTCCGCTAATGCGTGTGTCATAACATAATTAGGTAGGGGTTTGAATCCTGCAACTGCCCAGTGTGTGTGGAGGGGGGTTAGTGTGTGTGCAAGTCTGTGTGAGGGAGATGTCCCTTTTGGCAACTGTGAAAGCACTCTACAGCATGCACATTCCCCTATCTAAGCACAGATGATGTCAGCACCCTATAAGTACAGCAGGAGAAGGGAAACCTCCCAGTATTTCGAATAGCGGGCTCTGCTAATGTGTCTGTCATGAATGTCATAACATAGTTAGGTAGGGGTTTGAATCCTACAACTGCCCAGTGTGTGTGGAGGAGGTTATTGTGTGTGCAAGTCTGTGTAAGGGAGATGTCCCTTTTGGCAACTGTGAAAGCACTCTACAGGATGCACATTCCCCTATCTAAGCACGGATGATGTCAGCACCCTATAAGTACAGCAGGAGAAGGGACACCTCCCAGTAATTTGAATAGCGCACTCTGCTAATGCGTCTCTCTCAAGTATCACAACATAGTTAAGTAGGAGTTTGAAACCTGCAAATGGCAAGTATGTGTGTTTGGATGTGGGGAGTTTGTGTGTGTGCAATTCTGCATGAAAGACATGTGCTTTTTTGCAATCAGGAGATCACACTACATTATGCACATTACCCTTTCCAAACACTGATGATGTCAGCACCCTATACATACAACTGGAGAAGGAACACCTCCCAGTAATCCAAATAGTGCACTCTGCTAAAGCATTTCTCTCAAGTGTCATAACATAGTTAGGTCGGAGTTTGAAACCTGCAAATGGCAAGTTTGGATATGAGGAGTTTGTGTGTGTGCAATTCTATATGCAAAATGTGTGCTTTTCGGCAATCAGGAGATCACACTACATCATGCACATTACCCTTTCCAAACACTGATGAAGTCAGCACCCTATAAGTACAGCCAGAGAAGAGGAACCTCCTAGTAATCCGAATAGTGCGCTTCGCTAATGCGTCTCTCTCACGTGTCATGACACAGTTAGGTAGGGGTATAAATCCTGCAAGTGTGGGTGTGTGTGGGTGTAGTAGGGTGTGTGTAATGGCAAGTGTCAGAGAACAGATCCTTTTGGCAAATACTACAATACACCAGATGCTGCATATTCCCCCAGTAAACACAGGGGATGTCACCACACTATCAGCACAGCCAAACAGGTCTACTTGGCCAGTAATGCCAATAGTGTGCTCCGCTACTGGGTCTATTACCATTGTCAGAGTATAGATAGGTATGTTTTGGAAACCCACAACTGCCACGTGTGGTTGTGTCACACATTATGACCTTGTGTGGGTCTTTGTGCATAACAATGCATGCCATTGCCTAAACCAGCAATGGCAATGCACACATGATGTATGTGTGTGACACATACACATAAATACCTGTGACCTGCAGTAGTTACCATGTCTGACATGTGCCTCGAGTGGATAAATGGTATTCGCAATGCATAACAATATGACAGTGTCTTACTGTGCAGGGGCCGCACGCGGTATGTGTCTATACAGTGTGGGTTGTATATGGTAAAATACCTACAGCAGGGGATACACATCTCGTCTGGGCCATATAGTCTACATGTAGTCGATGAACAGGTGCTGCATGTTCCCACCTGTTGTGGGAGTGGTAACATGTTATTCCACTGCAATTCAGTGACCACATGTTGGGAACCTTTCAGCTAGTGTGTTGTAGCTACAGTAATGCTCACGCACAATGTTTGGCTGGATGCAGTCCAGCCATATAAAGACATTTCTTGAGACTGTCATATTGCCAGTGTTGTTATGAAGGATAGGTGGGTTTCCTGTGTATGGGAGGGTTGTGTGTGCCAGGCTATGAACCAGAAGGCAGTCCAACACACTGTTAGCTGCACATGAATAGGCCCTGATGCTTTGTGCTGTGCCAACAACCTGGAGGTGTGTGTATCTGTGGTGCCTTGGGATACCACCCCCCTGTCCATGTGTGTTACATGTGTAGGGGACAACAGGCATGGTATGAGGTATAACCTGGCAGTGATGGGTTGCACCTGTGAGCCGTGAATCAGGACTCTGGTACTGCACAGACATTGCAGTTCACCATGCTGAGGACAGTGTCCAGTGCATGCATCTTGCGGTGTACACTGCTGGTGTTGTGTAGCATCACTGTTAGTGTCCTATCCTGTGTGATACCGTGGAGGTGGCTATGTAATCCGTGTCCTGCAGCATAAGGCACTATGTGTGTATCAAGGGGCTTCGCCAATATACATTGGCCCATGGGTGTCACATGCAAGCTGCCCCTCGCAAATCATTGTGGCTTCCCTAGCATGTAAGCACACATTGACAGCCAGTGGATACCCTATGAATAACATTGGAGATTGAGCAGAATGTAGACATAGAACACCCTTCCTACATATAGTGGTAGCATACCTGGTGAGGGTATGATGGCAACCAAGATCAGGCTCATACTGGCCCATGCCACATGCTGAGAGATCCCTTCTATATTCCCTATCATGTAGTCCAGGGAGGTATGTCTCAGGTCATCCATAGTGGCATGGTCAATGACTGAGTCATATGTGTCCATGCCTCTGACTGACCTGTATGCATGTGTTTTGTGGTGGACCATAGTGCCCCACAGGCATATCACTGTGACCTTCACCATGTACAGCCTGTTGAGCGGGACCCCATTGCAGCGGCCAAGAGAGGTACCTTACACATCTGTAGCAGGTGTGTTGTGTAGCCCTACAGGCTGTGAGTGTGTGGCACATGGGATGTGTGTGCCATGTGTGGCATGTGCTCTGTTCCAACATAACATATGCCTGTGTGCCAGCTGCGGAGGTGTGTGATGCTCAGGCAGGATGCTATTCTGAGTCTCCAAGTATGCCCCAGTGTGTTCAGATTGCTGTCAGTGCGGGTCTATGTCTGACTGGTATTGTAGTCACTGTAGTATGTCATGCCACCTGACAGGGTATGGCATTACTGGGTTCAGAGTGCTCAGTCCCCAGATTGGCTATGTGGTGGCATCCCACACATGTGTTGTATGTTCCTGGCCAGGGGTGAGGGTTGACTGCATACATGTGGCAGCTGTGACATTGCCACATGACTCACATAAACCACAACTGGACCATAGAGGAGATTCACAGGTTACCTTTGCACATGCTACCATAGTAGTGTGATTGCCATGGTGATTACCAACACATAGGGCCAATGGGGAACAACATACTGAAGGTGTGTATGTGTGGGTGTACTTTCATAGCACTGGCATATATGACTGCACATGTGGGTAAATGCCAGGTAAGACATGTGCAATGTGTCACAGGCAACGTGCATGCGAACAGGACAGACAGTGATGTTCTGTCATGTGTAAACTTCACATACGTATCGTACGCTATGCAGATGTCACTAGGAGTCCACAGAAGTACTGTAACTCTGCATTGCAGGTGGAAGCAGTGTTCCAGGGAACCCCAAGCGAACATGCATGCAAACAACGCTACAGTAAGCAGGGCTGGAAGTAGTCCATTGTAAAACAAAGAAGGGGTAACACTAACAGTAGGTAACAGTGCAAATATGTAGGCACTATCAACATGTACCCAGGAATGCACAGCGCAGATGTCCATGGTAGAACTGATATTATGTCATAGTTAAATGTGATTTGATTACATTGGTACTGCACACATATCAACATGCACAAACATCCACATTGCATAGTCATTGTGGGCAACTTGCCACCATTACTGTACATGTCCATCATTGCGTATAACTACTTGCATTAGCTTCCACCCTGTGCTACCCATGTATGTGGCTATCTGTTGACATCCTTACCACTGGTATGCAATAATGTGCAGCTGTTACACTTTGGTACGTACTATGGGTGTAGATAACAATTCAGGACAGTCATACGGTTACTGCATCAGGCATGCTGGGATATACACACAGTCATATCAGCACACTGTACTGTTACCAACATGATACTACTAATACACTTCTATGTAGTCACCCTGTGCATCAGCAACGTGTTTACCTGTTCCTGCACTGATGTTGGAGATTGCAGGAGGTGGCACAGTTTCATCATATGCACAGGATGTGAATTAGGTATGCCTGAGTCTGCCACTGATACCACCAATTGACATGTGTGTGTATGTGTGTTGGTGAGGGACATCAGTACAGGGTGGGGCACTGTTGGTGCAGTGTGTGTGTGTATGTGGTAGCCCTAGGTGTTAACATTTTGCATGTGTGTATGCAAGCACACAGTTCCACCTCATGGCTGCCATATACAGGGGTTTGTGGACAGCCACAGACTGCACCTGGCAGGTCATACAGATCAGTGTCTGTGGGCATGGACACGGTACCTGTGCCTGGCAGGGGTGCTACGGACCGTATCCGGTACTAAGCCAGACTGGGTACTGTCATCAGAAGTGGGAGTGTGTTGACTGGACACAGGTCCCTGTTGGGACTGTCCAGAGCCACGTGCACGTGGTCTCCTGGGGCGTTCCGATGACAGCACAGACCCAGCATTGCTGGGGCTGCTGCTGGCACTATGGGGGCGTCCGCGGGCCTGTTGTCGTCCTCACCGACTGCCAGCTGCTGCTGTTGCTGGCATACGGCCAGGTCGACGCCGCAACCGCCCACCATTGCCCTGGCTCATGGACATGTGGTTGTGGAACTGCTGTGATATGTCCCCACAACGTCTGTCTATGACATCGGTGAAATTACGGATAGCATCCGCGATGTCATGCATACTGTCAGTCATGGCTGTGCGACATGCTCTCAGCTCCCTCAGACCCTGTCTGGTGTACCTTTCCATACGTGACTGTGCCTGCATGACAGCCCGAAACATAGCCGAGGGTGACAGACCTCTTTGAGCACGTCTGCCAGAGGCAGTACGCCCACAGATGCTCCCATGAGAACCCATGGGCAACTGTCTGTGTGGTACCATCGCAGGACCCTGCCCATGGCTGCTGTGTGGGGAAGCATGTGCCACAGATACCACATTACCCTGGTCAATGCTCACTGTATCCTGTCCATCACCTAGGGACAATGGTGACATAGGATGTACTGGCAGGATGACTGTGCGCAATGATGGGGTTGACAGCTGTGTACTGTCAATTGGCTGACCAATGGCAGACCCTGACACACCTTCCTGTGCCATTACACAGATATCATCATTACCAGTACCTGTGGCACCAGATTCAGGTTCCCTGCTGCAGGACACCAGAGCAGCACCAGAACTTGTGGGAGGAAGACAGGAAACACAGTTTACAATGTCCACACAATGTTACCAGTGATGCACTTATGCACACATGCACACATGCACACGTGGACACATGCACACATGCACACATGCACACATGGACACAGGCACACATGCACACAGGCACACATGCACACATGCACACATGCACATGTGGACACAGACACACATGCACACATGGATACGTGCACACGTGGACACTTGTACACATGCACACATGCACACGTGGGCACATGCACACGTGCACCCATGCACACATGCACACAGGCACACATGCACACATGCACACGTGGACACAGGCACACATGCACACATGTACATGTGGACACAGGCACACATGCACACATGCACACATGCACACCCCGCAGTATACACACAGAGCACTACTGAGTTACTCTAGTATTACTAGCACTATCAGGACTATTATAGGTATTGTTAAAACACACTCACCAGCATGGATGGCCTGCCTTGCTGTAACACCAGAGGGACCTGCAGAAATGAGGAGATTAATGTCAGTGGGCACAACTGTGCCATTGATACTCCATATGATACAGTGCAGTAGTACACCAGTTGCCTTTAACACGTCAGCTGCTGATATTGCCAATATCACACCTGCACAATTACATACTATGTTGACAGCTACATACCACAGAGACACCTTACACATACATAAACTAACAGTGTACAGAACAGTCAAGTGTACATATGGCATATTACCTGCATGCTCCATGTCGTGCTGCTGTGTGGATCCAGCCTCCATCATGATGCAGGTGTATTGCTGTTGCTGTTCCGGGGCTGGAGCCACAACACTTAGGAGTAGCCCCTCCAGTCTGGTGAGGGGGATGTGTGGCCACCCCACCTCCTGTGGCAACCCGTTGCCTGTGGATATCCGACGCACGCTGATGGACATTTCTGATTAAATCACTGCAGTGATGTTGTACCTGCTCGTATGTCCTATTATGCATGCCAATGTCATTTACCCTATGGACAAGGTCTTGCCACAGTGCAGCCCTCTCCTGCTGATTCTGGCTGGTGCAGGAAAACAGTATGTCATAATCTCGCACCAGGCTCTGGTGTATCTCCTCATCTTCAGCTGCAGAGTAGGCGGGATTACGCTGGCGCGCCATGTCCCTGGAAGAGAACACAAACAGGATATCAGCAGACTATGTCAGCAATATATGGCACACATACTATACATGATACTCAACTGTAGTGATATACTACTACTCCCATATGTAGCATGTGTGTGTCTCTTGGTGGATACACAAGTACATGGCCAGATATCAGTGCTCAGCCAACACCTGTGCAACAATACCTGCCACATTCCATACAACATAGTAGCATGCCCCATCGGTCAGCACACTGCAACAGGTCCAATGCACAACCTCACTCTGGGGTTCATACCAAGGTACTGTATGTGGAACGCCATCCACTAGTGTGATCTGGACACAAGTTACTCGGCCTGGATATACATATCCCACCACCACCACCACCAGCACAGTAGACTACTTTGATATGTATGTGATTAGACAGTTATTCACTTGTTAGGACTGAGATGGTATCCATGCAGCCCACTGGGACAGTGGAAGCCACAACCCACACTGCTGACCCCTTTGCGAATGCTTCCCACGGACATCCCAAAGATTGCATGGAACATGCACACACATTTCTAACCCAGACCCTATGCACAAAGGTTAGGCATCCTGTCCGGTGGACCCCAGCCAAAGGCAGATTGTATAACAATAGAAGAAGGCTACTGCAGGACAGAGCAGATTCACATTTAGGGAAGGCATCTGTGGTCAGCACTGGTAATAAGCTACAGTCTCTCATAACAACATCCACGGCCTACTCTGGGAGGGAAATGGCCATGAACATTATAGATAACCACAAGGCCTTCTTCAGTTATGTTACACATATGGACCAAACACCTCAGATATGCTCTGAGTTAATACACACCTACTTAACATTCACCAAACACAAAGATATTGGCAACATTCTTGCAGACAGGTTCGGTGCACGTATCCCCCCTCGTTCTCCCCCACAAGTAGAAATACTTATCACAGCTGAATGTAACCTCCCTATCATCTCACATGTCCAGGTGAGGGCCGCCCTCAGCAAAGCAGAACACACAGCATCAATGTGACCTGATGGTATCCCTGGATGTGTGCTACATGAACTCCAAGATGACATACAACCGCATATAAGACTGATATTTAACCTTGGCCGTACTACATGATATGTACCTGAACACTGGCATACAGCAACAGTGGTCCCACTTCACTAAGGAGGCACCTCTACTGACCCTGGGAACTACCGCACCATAAGCTTAACCACCCTGGTCTGCTAAGCTATGGAATGATTCAGTATGGGACGCATATACAGCAATATTGGGTACCTGCAGACACTTGTTCCCGGCCAGTTTGCCTTTGTGATGGGCTGATCCTGCCTTTTGAACCTGGTTGACCTTTCAAAACAATCACTACAGCCATTGATGAGGGCAACGCAATCCATACAGCCTACCTGGACTTGCATAAGGCCTTCAACACAGTACTCCACTCAGGCATCATAGACAAGCTCATTAGCTTACATGTTACTACATTTGTCACATGATGGGTTGCACACTGGTTGACATACAGAATCCATAATATCGATATTGTAGGAGCTATGTCAGACTCAATGCCAGTCACATGTGGTATCCCACAGGCCTCTGTCCTAGGACCCCTCTTGTTTGGCATTTATTTCTCAGATGTAAAAGCAAACGTGTGGATTGTGGATGACAAAGTTCCCAGATGACTGCTAACTAAGCGCCATAGTAGTTACACCAGCTGACAGACACATCCTACAGACAGGCCTCACTGCAACAGAAAACTGCTGCCAGGATCATGGCCTAACACTGACATGTAATGTATAGTCATCCCCTTTTGGTGGAACTACGTGCACACAACATATCACATGGACATACCTATAGATACAGACCTATGACACATATGGAGGGTTCACAGTATGCAGACTATTAACCTGCTACTTTACATTACCTGTGTTTGTCACAGCTGGTTGTGTTACCGCTACTACTGCTTCCTGCTGCTGCTGGCACGGCTTGCTACTGTCACTGCTGACAGCTTAAACTCAGTGCGTGTACCGTGTGTTGTTGTTTGTGTTTTTTTTTTTGTTTTTTTTTTCTCTCTCTCTCTGTCTCTGTCTGCCTCCAGACAGTGCAATGAACGTATTGCATGTGTGGAGTGTGAGTACAGGATGCTTTTGTAGGTATCTGTATAAGTCCATGTGATGGCCTCTGAACCGATTGTAAGCCAGCATTTGCTAATTGCATGCAGCCAGTTGTGTACTGATTGCAGTTCTCACCGTGATTACAGGACAGTGCTAGAAAAGGGTATGTGAGATAGGCGTTGCCCTTTCAGATTGTAAGGGCGGGGACCATGCTGGTATGCTGTGGACACTGTTCTGTGAGTGTAAAGGTTAGTATCTCTCTCATGATTCAGGCTGTGTTGTAGATTCACATTTCTCCATTCCTCTCTCCTGTTTCCTGTAGTAAGTGCATATGCACACTGACACCTACAACTATATATATATATATATATATATATATATATATATATATATATATATGTAAATATACATACATTTATATATGTACATTAACTGACATTATTACCTACTAGCTACCAACTAGCATGGCTGTTTCTGTTCACACACTACTATTATGGAAATCCACTAGTTTTGACAGTAAGTATAAATGACATGCTTTGTGTACTACACATCCTATATTCCCTTTACATTCATTCCTACTATTACATGATATATTTATTTTAGCACAATGCCCTTGTATAAGAGTCATGGCTTAGTGGTAGGTCATGCAGACTACTGTTTCCAAGGTCCTGGGTTCGGGACTAACAGTGGGATTTTATTTTGCTTTTGAACTGACTAAAGGACCTGTCAATCAGAGTGACTAAGGCACTTTTAAGCAGTTGTAACCAGGTTAGCGCTGGTTTGCGTGGAGCTCACGCATGCGCACTGGCATTTAGCTCCATGCACACACGCACACACCCATTTACAACCAATTAACAGTGCTTACTCTGGCGCACACCTGCGCTATTTTCTTTGAAAGAAATGAAAATGGGGAGACAGGAAAGTGGTGAAAAAGGGGTCAGAAAGAGGGTAAGACAGTAGGGAAACAAGCTTGGGATTTGCAGGAGGGATGTAGGTAAGGCCCATAGCTGCCCATTTCTTCATCAGCAACAGCTGTGCATATGTATGTAATTTGGTGTGACATTTGAAACCTTCCACCCCTGAGAGAGGTGTCAGGACAACAATAATACTTGTTGTACAGCCAATTGTAATTGATAGTTTCCATGTCCAGCAGACATGTGTGCGGAATGGGCAGCTATGTATGGGGCGTAATTTTTGTGGGTACAGAGTGCCCTTTTTTTCAGGTGAGAGTGGTATGTCAGGTGAAGGAAGTCGGTATAGCTGGGGAGGTAGGTTGGGTAGGTCAACAGACAAGACAAACAAGACGCATACAGGGGCGGTGTATGACATGTGTGGGGGGGTTAAACAATTGACGGGGACGGATGTTTGGATATCCAGAGCCCATGAGCCCACAGATGGCAACAGTGGAACTGATATCCCCACCCATGGGCAGTTGCCACTGTTCCTTCACTGTCCAGGACGGGGCTGTGCTGGGGGCTGTGTAGGCCGGGCAACAGGCATGCCCGTAAGTTGTGCCACCTGTGCCTCAAGCTGGCATAGGAGCCCAAGAACAGAGTCCCCGGATCTCCCTACGCACCACAGTCCGGACGCTATGGAGGGTGAGTGGTGGTTCAACTCTGGCCACGCTTGTAGAGGGGGGATGGGCCCCATCCCCTGCAGCGCTTCCACCCGCAGGTGGCACAGGGCCACCGGAGGAGGGTCCAGACTGGGCACTAGTGCCAGGTGCACTCGCCAGCTGAGGTGGGAGAGGTGGGTCCGCTGGAACCCGCCTTCCCTGTCGTCCTATGTTTTGCATTATGTCATGACAGTTTGGGTTAGTAACATACAATACCATTCGCAATAAGTTGTAACAGCATGCATTAGTATTCCCATTAACCAAACACCCAGATATTCACACCATTGAACAGCGAGCATAACACATGCATAATTTCATCTGCTTTTACTGTACTTGTGTTTCTACCTATTTCTTTTTACTTTTGCATCATCTTAAAATACTCAATTGTATTTATTACTGCTTGGTGTAACTCATTCTAAGCCTTTTGGTTTAAACACTTGGGCTTCGGACCAGTTAGTTGTTTTGCACTGAGAGGGTTTGTGGTCTGCACTGTTGTGGCAGAACAGGTAGCTTACATACTTCTAGGTTGAGAACTGCTGATTGAGGGCTCAGTGTCTGTTATTCTAAAAGTGTATTAATTCTGGTTTAAGCACTTGGGCTTTCAAGCCAGTTATTTTACATTAAGAGGGTTCGTGGTCTGCACTCTTGTGGGAGGAGAGGCTGGACTCTGCCCTTCTGAGCTGGGAATTTCTGGTTAAAGGCTTATAGTGCATGCATATCTGAACTGTTTCTTATTGAAGTTGGTGCCTTGTTCGCTGTGGCATAGACTGGATTTGGGCCTGCTGGATCTAGCTTTGTTTGTGTAACTTGAGCACTAATCCAGACATTCTCTAAAGTATTCAGTGGTATTTATTACTGCTTGGTTGTAACTTGATTAAAGTGTAGCTATCATTCAAGTCTTTTGGATTAAGCACTTGGGCTTCAGACCAGTTGTTTTACATTAGGAAGGTTTGTGGCAAGCACTGTGGTGGCAGGACAGGTAGCTTTCATCCTTCTAAGTTGGGAACTGCTGATTGAGAGCCCAGTGTCCAAGTGTATTAGTTCTGGTTTAGGCACTTGGGCTTCAGGCCAGTTATTTTACATTAAGAAGGTTCGTGGTCTGCACTCTTGTGGGAGAAGAGGCTGGACTCTGCCCTTCTGAGCTGGGAATTTCTGGTTAAAGGTTTATAGTGCCTGAATATTTGAAGTGTATCTTACTGAAATTGGTACACCTTGTTTGCTCTAGCATAGACTAGATCCAGGCCTGCTGAATCTAGCTTTGTTTATATGCTTGTTGTTTGTTTGCTTGTTATTTCCTGGAAGCTAATTCCACCTAATATGCAACTTCTCAGCGCTTCTGTGGATCACTAGTGATATCTGCATTGCTTACTGTACTTATTTCCTTGTTTCACTTGAAAGAAAGTTACTGTTTGTCGTTTTGCATTTAGTTACTTGTAACACATTGCACTCAAGTTACCTGGCACTTGCTCACTAAAGCAATTATATGTCAGCACTAAAAATTAAAAGCACTACACCCTCACTCCCCACTGGCCCTTGTTTTCAATTAAGGATTTCCCAATATTATTCTAGCATGTCCAAAGGTCAGTTGTCAATCTCCTCTCCGGTCCAGCTGGTGAATCTGGGAATCTTGAGGCAATGTTATAACTGCCTCATGTACACAGACAACCCTCTCCTCCTCCCACATAACACAAATACTTGCGAGAGATGCAGCTATTTAGCCAAACTGGAGGCTGAGCTCTCTCAACTCAGGACTGGCAAGACCAGACAGGAGGAGAAGGCAACTACACACACCACAAAACCAGCCTCACATAATGCTACCACTCCACTGAATCAAACACATAAACACACAAAGACATACTCGAGGCTCTGAGTAAAAATTTACCTAAACAGCAGAGGCCTCCAAAGCAGACACCCAAACAACTGCTACCTCAAGACACCCCACAAGCAACACATAAACCACAAAAGCAGTGTGCAAAGCAGTCACAGCCCTTAAGGCCAAATACAACACCAAACATACTTGTCATAGGTGACTCCATAGTCAGACACACTGACGTCCCACTCACCAGGCTGAACAAGGAGAGGGTCACAGTAAGCTGCCTATCGGCTAGAATCCGCCACATAACACAAGCACTGGTCACTCCATGGCAAGTACAAATATGACACAGTCATTGTCCATGCTGGTGTGAACGACCTGAGACGTACCTCCCTGGACTACATGAAAAGAGACATAGAGGAGCTCTCTGATTATGTAGCCCAGGCAGGTATGACCCTAACCCTGAGCAGTATCCTTCCTTCACCAAGAATGATGCCACAATATAGAGACAAGATGATCAGCTTTAACAATTGGCTTAATGTCTGGTGTCTTTCAAAGGGGATCCAGTGTCTGTCTGGCTGGGATGACATGCTTGACAAGCCACGCTGCTTCGCAAGGGACGGCTTGCACCTGTCACCCCTGGGATTCCGGATATTGGCTAAGGCTCTTGCCACCCCATAGTTCCTTTTTCAGGCAAGGCTCAAATTCTAAACCTACCATCCTAGAAAACAAAAATGGGAAGAAACTGAGGGTAATGCTGCTCAATGCCAGAAGTCTAAATCTCAAAATGCACGCACTCGAGGCCCTTCTCAGTATGGAGAACATCGATGTCTGTGCTGTAACTGAAACCTGGTTCAAGGCTCCTGAGAGCACCCCGCACTATTAGGTTTTACCTCATATCATGCTCCGCCCCAAAACCTGACCACACCACAAAAGGAGGGGTGTATCCATATTCATAAAGGATACCCACACCTCCAGGTTGGTGGCAACGCACGCTTTGGAAACCATCCAGGTGCAACTAACCATAGGCAAAACTGCTCTACAAATTGTAGCATGCTACAGGCCACCCTCTCAAACTCAGGAACCCCACACAGCCTTCCTGAAGACACTGGAGGGTATAAATGTATCTCCAAACACCATCATATTGGGTGACTTCAACTACCCGAATATAGACTAGGAACATTACTCAAGCCCTAACTTTCTAGCCCAACGGTTCCTGGAGTTCATAAATTCAAATGCCATGGAACAGCTAGTCACTGTTCCCATGAGAGGAGAAAATATACTAGATCTCATTGTCACAAACATGGGGACAAAATGCTCCACACCGGAAGTATATCCCTCATTGGTGAGATCTGATCATAAACTAATCTCACTGGAAATCCACATTCCCCCCCCACCCCAAACAAAAAGACCATAGTGAAGAACTTCTCAAGCAAACTTCACACTACTCAAGACTGGTGTGGTATCCTTCAAGGCCCCTGAGCCAGTGGAAACCACAACCCAAGCTGTGGAAGCCCTTACAAATGCCTTCTATGAACACCTCCAGGACTGCATGGATCAGGCAATCCCAAATAAAACCAAGACTCTTTCCACAAAGGGCAAACGTCCAGTCTGGTGGACCCCAGCCATTAACAAACTTTACAATAAGAGGAGAAAGCTATTACATGATAGAACAAAATCCATAAAAGGGAAGTCACCCCTGATCATTATTAGTAAAAAAATACGAGCACTCATAAAATCAACTAAGGCCAATTTTGAGAGAAAAATTGCCATGGATTCAAAGGACAATCATAAGGCCTTTTTCAGTTATGTTAGGAACCTGGATGGAAACTCCCAGATATGCTCAGAATTAGTCCAAAATGATATAAAAATCACTGAACCCACACACATTGCCAACATACTGGCAGACAGGTTCAGTGCAAACTTCACCTCTCCCCTAAAGGAGAGATAACTATCCCAGCCGAGTGTAGCCTCCCGGACATCTCAAATGCGCAGGTGAAAGCTGCTCTCTCTAAAGCTAAAAACACAGCATCAATGGGACCGTATGGTGTCCCCGGCTGTGTGCTACATGAGCTAAATGAGGAATTAAACCCGAGCATAAGGCAGCTGTTTAATCTCAGCCTTACCACAGGATACGTGCCTAAGGAGTGGCGTATGGCAACTGTGGTCCCACTCCACAAAGGCGGCGCCTCTATGGACTCTGGTAATTACCGGCCCATAAGCTTAACAAGTCTAGTCTGCAAAGCTATGGAGAGGATCATAATGGAGCTCATAAACAAAGATATAGGGGACTTGCAGACATTGGACCCGACCCAGTTTGGCTTTGTCAAGGGAAGATCATGCCTTTTGAACTTGGTAGACTTCTTCGAAACAGTCACCAAGGCCATTGATGAGGGAAAGGCAGTCCATACAGCCTACCTTGACCTTGCAAAGGCTTTTGACACAATACCCCACTCGGGTATTGTAGAAAAACTTACCAGCTTAAATGTAAACCCATATGTCACAAGATGGGTTGCAAACTGGCTTAAGGACAGAACCCACAGGGTTAGAGTTGCTGGCGCTGTGTCAGACTCCAAGCCGGTCACAAGTGGTGTCCCACAGGGCTCGGTCCTTGGCCCCCTATTGTTTGGCATCTACTTCTCAGAAGTACAGGCCAACATGGGAGGACTTTGGCTGACAAAGTTTGCAGACAACTGCAAACTGGGCCATAGTGGAAAGTGCATCGGACACGGATATCCTTCAGAAGGGACTCACGGAAACAGATTGCTGGTGCCAGAGCCATGGCCTGAAGTTAAACGCCAAAAAATGTATAGTCATACCCTTCGGGAAAAACAAGGTAACCCCAAGCTACCATATAGGTGGCAATCCACTAAGCACAGAAGAGGTTATCAGGGACCTGGGGACCCAGGTTGACAGTGGCCTTTCTTTTGACACTCACGTTGCTAAAGTGGTTAGAAAGACCTTCTACATTGCCCACCTGATCATGAAGGGATTCACATCCAGATCTAGTGAGGTCATTGTTCCCCTGTACTCTTCACTTATCAGACCAATGATCGAGTACAATGCCCCATTCGGGATGTATCTCACCCGACATCTGCAGCAATTGGAGAGACCCCAAAAGTTCCTCACCAAAAGGATAAAGGGACTCCAAAATCTGTCATATGCTGCCAGATTGAAGAAACTCCAGCTCTATTCAGTCGCATACCGTCTGCTCAGAGGTGACATGTGCCTGACATACAAGGCCATGTCCAACCCGGAATTAATGGACATGCTCCACCTCAAAAATCCAAATCCACCAAAACCACTAGAGCAAGCGACTTAAACCTTAGCACGGATATAAATAGGACGTGCTGGAGGGATAGATTTATCACTCAGAGACTCCCTATGCTGTGGAATAAAATCCCGGTCCATGTGAGGCAGAGCACCTCGCTGACTCTGTTCAAGAGAAATCTAGACCTGTGGATGGGAGATCGTAGGTTTACCCCGGGAATCATCTCTGTGTCACTGCTGGACAGAGGCACAACAAACTAATGGGCACAGTATTTTTTCATATAAGGGGTGGCGTAAGCCACAAAAATTTGGGCTAGGCTTATAAATGCCTTAGGGCAGATAGCCTAGTATAAACCTATGAACCTATGAACCTATGAACCTATTTGAACAGAAATACACAGTCCAACAAAATGCAGGGTTGATTGATGGCAACAGGCCATCAGGTTTGGATGTATGAACAGGGCAGATGCATCAACGGACATGCAAATATTTATGACCCAACAGGACAAATGTCCAGGGGTGTTAATTGTGATTGCACATACCATTTTCACGTGGAATGGGTTATATGTGGTTATAGGGTGGGGTGAAGAAAATAATATTAACACCTTCGAATACCAATACATATGCTGTAGATTTCTAATAGCTGCACATATATACACACTACTGTTCTAACTACAGTTTCCTATATGATAACTACTTCAATTTGGTGATAGGACTGTTACTGCTACATCAATATACATTTTATTGTTCTTCATACACATTCATATCTGGCTTTATTCAGCTACATCATCCTGCTACATTTGCTTTATATAGCTATAGACAACTGTGGATGTTTGGTATGTCAGACAATCATACTATCTGCATATTGCAGACTGAGAGCAACATA
Source organism: Protopterus annectens (assembly GCF_019279795.1). NCBI lineage: Eukaryota > Metazoa > Chordata > Ceratodontiformes > Protopteridae > Protopterus > Protopterus annectens. The sequence goes on from NC_056735.1 coordinate 1,264,826,185, forward strand.
TCCAGATTTTGGGATACACATTCCAGCTGCAGCAACACTTTGAACAGATTTCGCTGTTTGGTTCTGCTTCTCACATTCATTTCATTCTGTACTGACTGCAGTATACTTTATTCAGGGGTTATTACTACTTTATTGGTGGATTCATAACTCTTTCTCACACTCTGTCACTTGTTTTCATTTTACTATTCAGGATGGTACTTACTTCTAGGCTTTATTGACATGTTTTACCTGTAGTTATTACAATCCTTTCCAGCAGTCTCACTTCTGTCATGTTTCAGTATTTCAACAGGGGTATATTTCACGCATGTGATTTGCTCATCTTCTGCAGCTGTACTTTTCAGCCTGCTGCAGGTTGTGTACTATTATATTACAGGTGGGGCATATTTATTTCAGACTTTATTTCAGACATTTTCATTTTTCTGTTTGGATTACAGACTGCAACACACTTTTGTAATCAAGCAATACTTGCAAACACTCTTACACTGTTACTTGCACATTTTATTACTTAGTGACTACACTGCACTCTTTTGCTAACTGTCATACTTTTATATTTCTTTACAGTTACTGGGAGAGGATTACTGACCTGCCTGGTGGTGCAACCGCACCAGCCTATCGCCATAGGCTCTGCAGTTCGCAGAACGGACACCTGCAGCTGTAATATAAATGAAGTAATATTGGAATATGCATCTCCATAATATCAGCTAGTTTAATTTCTTACATACATAATTAAATTTAACTTACTCAGTAGTGGGGCGTTGGGCAATTGCCGGGCCTCCTGGATCCAAAGGTTCAATTGATCCTGCTTACATCTCTTCAGGTCTGCATGGTGGTGATGGACCTGCTCACCAGTCCTTGGAATCCCTGTGGCACTGGTGAGATCATGAGCCAACCGGTCCCACACCTCAGCCCTATATGCTCCCCTCAGGACCTGGCCCTGCATGAGTTGGGCCTCATGATTGTGGACTAGGAGCCAGACCATGTATCTGGACTCCTCAATGCCCCACCTCTGTGCTCGAAAGCAACTACCCTCACCTACTCCTGATATTCTGGCTGCAAGTTAGTTCGACAATCGTTTATGCTGTATATTGCCGCCTATGGGGCTTATATATGCTGTTTTCCCGCACATATCTGTGATTGGCCATTTTGGAATTGTATCAACTTCACAAAACCTGCTTTGTCATGCTCCACTTTGTATTCATTCCTATATATTTGCTATTACTGCATTTCTAGGTACTGCTATCATGGCTTAGTGGTTCAGTACCTTGACTATGGTGCATAGTATCCTGGGTTCGAACCTGGCCACTGCTTTTTATTTTTTATGACTGTCTAGACAGGCTAGAGGGTGTGTCTGTGTAAAGGCAGTTTTGGTACAGCTTGCTCAACGTTGCCCGTCAGTTAGCTTGTTGGCGCGGTGCGCAGCTCCGCGCAAATGGGTTACTCTGGTTTACGCTTAATTTGGCTGTCAGCATGCATATTATGCTCAGCTCAGCTAGTGGCACACAGTTTCAGCGTGTTAAACCACAGCTCACTTACAGGCACTCATTTTGCACCTGTTGAACCATTGCTCACCTACGGGCAGATGCACTCACCTTGTTAAACTGTAGCTCAGCTATAGGCACATCTCGCATTTTTTATTGTTTTATTATCTCACATTTCTTCAAAATAAATGGACTATTTCATTACATTCTACATAAACTATGATTTTATATGTGTACATATTTGTCAGGGACTTGTTTCGTGCTTATTTTACTAAAAATAAAAATTGATGTTGTGGAGGCTCGAACCATGAATGCCTGCTATTCAGCCGACGTCTCTACCGCTACACTATTGCTTCTTGACTTACTTTGCATATTTAGTTCTTATATTCTTTTCCACTGACTGCTAACTGTGGCTTAGTGACAGTCACTCCTGGGCAAACATCTTTACAATTTAAAAAAAATATATAACATGTTAATTTATATATTTTATGTTCATAGTCTGTGGGGGCATGTGTTGTGTTGTGTTTATTCGCATTTCCATGGCCTCTGTCGTGGGTGTTTACTTTGGGCAATTTTACTCTTCTGGGGGCGTGTCCGCTTGCAGGGCTCGGCCTACGGACATGCCCCCTACTGTCTTCCAAGAACCGTGTTAGCCTTAGGTGTGATTCAGCATGCCCTCATGCATATGCATGACATGCTGACGTCACACCGTTTAACTGCAGCCTCCATGTAAGCCATGTATCTCTTACACGGAGGCTTCGTGAATCCTGCCCTGTGTATCTATAAAGCACTGAATCAGTAGCATGTGGGTGTATATGCATGACATTATTTTCTGTAGGGGCTGCCTCACAGTTGTCTTTACAGCCATAACTCTGAATTGTCTAGAGTTTGAAGGGACAGTCTTAATTTGTTGTACACTTTCTGTTTTGTCACTGCTAAAACTTAACATTATTTTGAAAAGTTTAAATTACTAGGGCCACCAATTCAAATTTATGGCCTTCACCATAATTCTTTTTTACTTTATCCTTACATCTGTAGGTGACAAACAAGAGGTATGCTTACAACTCCTGTGGTGCACTTAATTCCCAAAGTAGCCTTATATTTTAAAAACATCTCTTCAGACTCTAGTTTACCTTTTTTTCACTTTAGATGAGCATTGCACTGGTTGTCTCTCTCTAATTACGATACTGTAAACATTCTACAGGGAATTTCTTTTGTGCATCACATTTGTTGCACTCTATGACTCTGTTTGATTTAAGAATCAGAATTTAATTAAACTTACATAATTTTGATAATTGAAATAAAGTTGAATTAATGATTGTATTCTCTTTCATTTGTTGGACCAGCCATTAAAACTGATTGCTTTAACTGTTTTATTTCTGAGTCCTCCTTAGTATATTATATGAATTTTTGACTTTTCCCTTTATTAAGAGTAGGCATATATGAGTCCTTAGTTTATCATATGAATTCATAATGTCTTTTCTTTATGGGGAGTAGGTGCACAGCTAGATCAAGTACCTCAAGCTCATTTCAAGCAATAATTCATTAGTCTCCTGAAGGAAGTTGAGTGCATCAGTTGCATACATGTCTTTGCCAGGTTCATACTTTACTCCATTCAAAACATTGAAGAGTCAGCATCATCTGCTGAATATATAATGGAGATACTTATAGAAGCTTTTGACTCCATGGATACAGATCTCTGGAATTATGTTCATGTAATTTCAACAGTTCAATATTTGCATAACTTGTCTGGGCATCAGTTATATTGTAGATTCATATGACTCTCATTGCTCATAATGAAGGACAGCCCCAGTCACATATTGATTGCCATTAATGTATATAACCATCTGCCTACTTGCATCATAGTACTCCAGAGTGGGAGCCTCTGTTACAAGATCTCAAAACTGAAATCATGCTCATGTGCCTACCACCACACAAAACCCTTTTCCAAGATATTCCACACAAGCAAGAATACTTGATATGAATTACAAAAGAAAAGGGACAGATACTAGATCTACCCAAAAAAACTATGAAGTGCCAATTTTGTCATTTGGTTTCCTCATCCCCACTTCAGCTACCACATTCTCTGAATCAGATCTTCAAACTTCTCTGGTTAGTTTGTTATACATTTATTTGATATGCTGGACTAAAATTAGGCACTTCTTGTGGTCAGTTTGATGCTGGAATGTTGCAGTCTACCTAACAGCCTTCTTGCATTATAGTCACGCTCTGCCTTAATATAAGCCAGACCAGTATGATATCAATAATGTAAACTGTTTGGGACATGGCCAGGATACTGACAGGCTAGCAGCAAATTTTACTTGCTCTGCTATTTTATTTTGTTTCTGACAGGAAATTATATATTATAACTGATTTTCTTAACTAAAAACCACTTCGAGTTGTAGTGAAGGATATCATCTAAAATGATTTTTATATACCATTATTTTCCTGTCAAAATTTTGATTAGAATATCTCTTCACTCATTATACAGAATGAGTCACACAAAAATAAGCTCTCAGGACTCATGTTTGAAAAAAGACTTTCAGGCTGACTTAACTAATATTCAAGAGTTTTCACTAAAACTGTACAAAATAGACAATATGCTTGAAAACTTTAAGGAAAAGTGTACAAAATAAATGGAGCAAATACAAGAGTCTCTTAACCAACAGAAATTACAACTTTCAGGGGTAGAAGATGCATTAAGAGACATAGAAGGAAGACTAACTGAAGGAGAAAACAACACAGGATATTTATTGAGAGAATACAATACTTTTGAATAAAATAGATGACTTGGAAAACAGATCTCAGAGAAACAACATTTGTATCTCTAGTTTACCTGAGAAAAATAGAAGGAAGAATTATGACAAACTTTTTAACATTTTGGCTCCCTAAATTCTTGATTTACCTGAAGCTATGTCATATGGGATTGAGAAATTTCATAGATTCATTTTTGCTCCATCCTCCTCTAAGAGTAACTTATCTCCAAGATCTACTATTGTAAGTTCTTTTCTTTGGAAAATAAAGAATTAATTAAAAAACAGCCTGGACAAAATCTTCCATCAAGCTGGAGGATAAAATAATAAAAATTGACACAACTATTCTTCTACAGTGATGCACAAGTGAAACAGCTTTTTAACCTAGATAAAAGAATTAAAGAAAAAACAGATCAAAGTTCATTTATTTTTCCTTGCCAGAATTAAAATCTCTCTTTCAGATGAAACCAAAATCTTTGAGGAGATAGACAATGCCCTGACATTCTTGAAAACAAAAATGATAATAAATGCAATAGAAGAAATGGATTGGGACAACAACCCCTTGAAATGACATGCAGTAAGAAATAGTTGGAAAGCTAATGAAATGAAGAAGAACTTCAAAGAAAAGTGACTTTTTATTTAAATTCTAATAATAGCTAGTTTAGTTTACAGTATTACTTGGTCAACATTACCCTCATATGTTCCTTTTCTAACATGTTAATATTCAAAGGAGGCTTGGGTGCATTCTACATCAAGGTAATTACCTTTCGTTTTATTCTCTATCTTTCGTTTCTCATTTTCTAATTTATTTAAAATTATATTTAATACACTTAGATATAAGCTTTACATATATATATATATATATATATATATATATATATATATATATATATATATATATATATATCTATCTATATATATATATATATATATATATATATATATATATATATATATTTTTTTTTTTTTAATAACTTTTGGTAATTAGTAAAAATAATATGCAAATAATATCTTTAATAATGAACTTGCTTTGGTATTTGGAGTCCACACAGGTCTCTTAAATTTATACAAATTTAATATTTAGAGCTTAAATCACATTCTCTTTTCTTCTTGTTTTCCAGGAATGCTTTTATACCATTTACTGTTGTCTAGTTATAAAATAAAAATGGATTCATTTCATAATCTCGATATACTGAAATCTCGAATTTCAGTTTTTCAGGACCATGAAATCGAATCCACACAACACCATAACACCAAAACCGCAAATCCCAAAACCGCGAAATTCAAAACACCTAAAACACAGCACACACCAGACCACACATATACCACAACACCCACAACATAAACAAACAAAACAACACACATCTACAAAACTACAAACACAAATAAACAGGGAGGCAAGCTGCCCTGCACCCCCCCCATGTGGGGCCTGCACCCCAACACATCTGCTACGTATATATACTAACTCCAAGATCACAAAAACAGTAAACAAAAGCAAACACGCACACACACATGTATATACACACACACACACATACACACACACACACACACACACACACACACACACACACACACACACACACACACACACACACACACACACACACATTCTACAGTCCCTCACACACACATCAGACATATCAGCACACTCACACACACTCAATCTCCCACCCAAAACCCTTACAAAACACTCACTTACCTGACATAACACCTAAATCCACACACGCACTGCACACCATCCATAAAGCCATAACTACAAATTTGAGATATTCAAATTCATGATTATGCACTTTCGCTGTTTTCAAACTTCGACTTTATAGTCTCGAGATACTGAAATTTGACATTTCAGTATTTTGAGATTATAAAGTGTTTCCAGTTAAAATACATTATTTGTATAAAGTGTTTACTTCAGGGAAGGGAAAGGAAACACAGGTTAATAAATAGTATGTTATACGTACATTCATATCCCAAATTTATGGCTTTGATACATAGTTGCAATGCTTATACTTGAGTTAGCTTTTCTTGACAGTTTGTAGACCTGAAGGTATTGGGGGTAGGATATTTATACTGCTCGCCATTGGGTCTTTATGTAAATTTTTTTCGTTTCTCTCTTTTTTTTTTTTTTTTTTTTTGAATTGATTGGTTTGTTGAAATGCTTATTGTGGGTCACTTAGGAGACCGAATGATGTTTCTGACCTTAGTGTGATGTGCCAAATGTGGGAAGTTTTAGGATAGTGGATGTGGCTTGTATGTTTTAGCAACTAAGGAATTTGGCTTGTCTTGTAGTAGTCTGAAGTTAGTGGACTTTGTAAACATGGAACTTTGACAGCTCGAGCACTTACTTTTCAACTTTAAGAACCCTTTTGTCTGTGTAGTTCACTATGATTTTCCCACTAAGGTCACAAGCCTATTTTCTTTATGTAGTACTAGATCAGTTTTTTTTTTACTGTTATCTTCCAGCATGATCACAGTGTCTGATGATGCACGCAGAATGCTAAATGCACTAATTCAAATTTAAAGGCAGAGCAGGATTTTATTAAAAGTAGAAAAGAAAAAGAATTAAAGCAGAATGGCATTTTTAATAATAGTCTAAATGAGAGATTAAATAAGTAAATAAGTTCATATGTGTACGTGAATATAGATGCAAATATATGTATGTATGTAAGTGTGTGAGCATAAAAAGGTGTGGATATTCATGCATGATAGATAGATAAATATAAAAGATCTAGTGTGAGTGTCTAAGTGCCATAACCATTTGTAATACACAAAACACATTATTTTCTTTTTTGTTTTTATTACTAGATAGGATAAAGAGGGATGGGAAAGGAAAAGAGAAAAAAGTGAAACTATCTCATTCATTCCTTGTTATATGTTTTATCTAGTTGAGGATTGCAGAAAAGAAATCATATAATGGCAATTTTATTATGGAATTGTTTATTAAGACATATACAAGCTTACAGTTACCATAAGAAGTCTAGTACATTGAAACATGTGAAACACTGATGTTTATAGGCTGACAATGTTATAGTTTGTTTCAGTAAAACCCTTCACACATGTACAGTACTTACAACCTGGATGGGGAAATATTGTAAACAGATACAAAGACATTCCTCAGCTTTGAAATAATTTGCAAGATTTTCAAGTTCTATAAAAACAGGCTACTTATAACATTACTTAATATTCCTGTAATTCTCCTTATTCCTTTTATTTAGCAATCAACTGAAATGTGGCAGGGATGAATAGACTGATCAACACCAACTTTTTATATAATAATGCAGTTTCATAACCAAGAAACATTACACTCATTAAATAAGGCAGGTTCCCAAAATAATTGAACAGAGCTGTTGCTGCTGGTATCAACAAGGTACTTAAACTTTTTTAATTCTGACTTCACTTGAAAAGAAGCTTGCTGATGTTAAATTCTGAGATAGCTAGATCTTGAACCACTAAGGTAAAATGCAGAAGAACAACAACAAGCAAAAGGATAAAAAATGAGAATTGCCCTTTATTAACTGAGTTAAGTACTTTTGTCCCATAAATTTTACAGGGACTACTTCAGAACTGACAAAGTTCAAAAACACAACACATTGGTATTATGAATAGAAATAACTATTCTAACTTTATAAATGCTTTACTCATAGATGGGACTTATCAAGAAATCTCACATAATGAGATTAATATTGCTTTTATAACTGTAGATTTGCTTTTAGAAGATGTTGTTCCAGGGTCAGATTAATGTTGATGAACAAGCTTTTATGAAGAATGAACATCCATTCATCACAAGCATTTTTTGGTATCCCAAAAATTCACAAAAGTTTAAATTGCCTCCTTTTCGACCCATAGTCAATGCAAAAAGGTCTAAAACATGTTTATTGTCAAATATATTGATTTTCATCTAGAAAGTGGTCTGAAAATGTGCACACACATTCGAAAGGACTCTTGGCAATTTTTAATACATCTCAATAATACTGAATATGAAAGAAGAAAAAAGCAGGTACTGGCCACCATGCTGAACAGCTTCAAAACTTTTATTTAAAACACAATTAAAAACACAGGAATGAGTGCTTTTGGGACCAAGCCCTTCTTCAGATACAAAACTCAAATGAAACTGCAGTTTTTATATAGCTCTTCAGTTAATATTCAGTACCGCACTCTACTTTTCTTTAGTGCAGGTCTTAAAGGTATTTTGTATGCTGCTAGCTCAATGATTCATTTAGTTTCATTGTTGTTTACCTGGCTGTCTGTCAGGACTGCAGCTCATTATATGTAGGAAAAACTAACTGCATGTTGAAAAACAGAATTTTGAACCATTTGTCCTTGGTAAGATTAAAACATGAACATAATGCACTTTTCCAGCACATTTCTAAGTATGAAAATCATAAGTTTAAGTTTATGGTTATACAATGTATAAATAAAACAAAAGGGGAGGTGATCTGATTAATGAAACAGAGTTGAATGAAACTAAATGGGTCATTGAGCTAGCAGCACACAAAACCCCAGGTTTAAATGGGGTTATACTTTTAAGGCCTGCACTAAGGAAATGGAGGGTGTGGTACTGAATGTTAACTGAAGAGCTATATAAAAACTTTAGTTTCATTTAAGTTTTGTATCTGAAGAAGGGTCTGGTCCCAAAAGCACTCATTCCTATGTTAATTGCATTTTAAATAAAAGTTTTGAAGCTGTTCAGCGTGTTGGCCAGTACCTGCTTTTTTCTTCTTTCCTTTGGAATTTTTTGTGAGCAGGCAGCCTTTGGAGGAGTATCTACAGTTCTTTTTGGTTTGGTTTATTATTGAATATGATAGTAATATGTTGATGGTTACTGTTGATGTTTGTAATTTATTTTCAGTTATTCCACAAGAGAGAGGGTTGTTGTGGTTAGAAAATCAGCTTTTTAACATTAATTTGTTTGGCCAAGATCATATTAACACTGTTATAACCTTGATGGAGATGGTCCTTAAGAATAATTTTATTTATTTTGAAGGGGAATATTACAAACAAACAACAGGGTGGTGATGGTGGCTGCTTGTGCCCCCACTTCTGCAAATTATATCATGTTATTTTGGGAAACCAAATATGTAGTTCACAGCAAATATAAGCAAAGTATTAAATATTATACTAGATACCCGGACAACATATTTTTGTTGTGGGCTGATTCAACCGACATGTTAGAAGAATTTGTATAATAAAGCAATCAAACAGTGGATTTCCTTAAACTTACTTACAATTTCAGTGGTGAAAAAAATTCTTATTTTGATGTTGAATTGAGAATTGATCTATATAAGGGGAGACTTGATTCAAAGATTTTTAGGAAACCTATTTTCTCCAATTCCTGTCTTGACTACACCAGCTGGTACCCTCAACATCAGAAGAGATCTATTGTTAAAGGGCAGTTAGTGAGAGTGGCTAGGATGGTAACAGTGGCTGAGGAATATTTAGAAGAAATTAAATTTGTACTGGACCTATTTAAAAAGAGAGGTTATTCTGTTAGCCTGTTGAATAATGTTAAAAATAAGGTGGTTAGTAAAAGACAAGAGGAGATATACCAACCTATAATAGGATATCAAAACAGTATAGTGGTATGGACATGTGGGTCAACCAAGGTGGATTGTAGTGTTTCATTTATATTAACTTATAATCAGGACAGTGCCACCATTTACAATCTTGTAAATAAAAATGGAATTTGTTAGCTATGGACAGAACTGTCCTTGAAAAATCAGAAATAGACCTAAATTCATTTTCAGGAAAGGTCAGTCATTTAAGGTTATTTTTGAAAGCAGCAATACATGGAGGAGTTCTAGACATACCCCTGGATTTAATAAACTCCACGTAGGAATAGCATTATTCCTACATGGAGTGAATGGTGTCCATCTCCCTCTCGGCAGTACCCCTTTAATATTAATGAAGGCACTCTACTGAGGGGGAGCCATGTACATGGATACTGAGTAAGTGTTCGGGGGTATGTTACAGTGCTAGCAGATCTGTAACACCCCCCTCCACTCTCAAAGAGCCATACAGCACTAAAAAAATAAAGAAAGTGTGCTCGGACACTTATCTAAGAATATGAAGTATAATACCATGTAGGGGGGTGTGTTACAGTATCCGTAACACACCCCCTGCATTGTGACAGTGTCCTTGGACACTTATTTAATAATTTGAAGTGTAATGTTTAATTTTAATCAATGGTTCATTTTTTTATTTCTTTTTCTTTAAAGTTTAAGCATAGCTGAGCAGGTTTACATGGCATGGCACTTTGCTCAGCATTATTTAAACATATTGAGAAGCTATATAGAAATGTATAACTGAAATCTTTCCAACCAAGTTAGCTGAGTGGTTAGAGCAGCAGCTTCATGTGCAGTTGATGTATGATTCAAATACCCAAACAGACCATTCAGCTTTTACATGAGAAAGCCTTTTTATAATCATTTTTATTTTATTTATTTATATAGTTATTGATATTTGTTAACCAGGGTAGTATAGCTGGTCCAGAATCCCAGTGTTAGTGGAGCTATGAAGTGAAAACCACCATTTAAACACAAGTGTCTGATACAGTACAGTCACACCTCAAGGTGACGTAATGAAATCACATATGGGGAGGTCATGTCAAGTAAAATACATACACTTAATAATAATATATCAATTACTAGTAATTCATATCTAATGTTTATTTTTTTAATGAAAAATTTTGTTTGCCCTTAGCTCAGTTTCACTAAGCACTGCTAAGCCAAGCTAAGCAATGCTTAAACAGGACCTGTCTGAGCAATACTTAGCAATGCTTAGCTCTGCTTTGCCAGTCTGAGCATTGCTAAGCAATCCCATTCTAAGCAGTCCTCAGCTAAGCTAAGAGGATTTGCACACTGCTAAGCACTCCTAAGCATTTGCCACTTTAATTGCTGCTCAACTCAGCTTAGTGGCTTTGCGATTTTTAAAAATGGTCCAATGATGGCAGTGGGTGGTTAAATGGCCTTATTTAAACCTCACAGATGGGAATACAGGCAGAACCTGTTAGAGTTTAATCCATGCAGGAATTATCACAGTCAGTGGCTTTTGGTCACAGTGCTGGGGCATGTTGCAGTCCAGGGTCATGGCTGGGTTCCTTGTGAAAAACAGACTGATGACAGACTGCTGCAGGGCCAGTACCAGGGCTCAGAATACAAGTCTGAGGCCTGAGACCATCTGACATGTGAGCCCACTAATGCCACTGGCATTCCCCGCACTGGTGAGCAGGTCCATCTTCATTATGACAACCTGAAACAGAGGAAGGGGTGCTCTTGGTACAATGGATCCAAGATGCTCAGGCCTGGAATGCCCTAGAAGTCTGTAAGTATATCAACTGGTGATTTATCAAATTGTAGTATGAATATCTGCTAGACATGTATGCATAAAGATGTGTTTTCCTCCACAGCTGAGAGGAGATGCCTCATAGCATTGAGGCCCATGCTGAACATCTGGCATGGCTGCACCAACAGTGTGGTGAGTACAGATCTGACTTGCAATATATAGTACAATAAATAAGAAAGTGTAATTGTCTACTGCCATTAGATATAGTGTTCTGATTGTACTGAATAAATGTGTTGTTAGACCAACATTGATATAAGTGACTAATACCAGGTGCTGTGTAATACAGATGAATGCACCAAACAAGCTACTATTGAAGAAAGAAAGCCAATACTGTAGTAATACTGTGTAGGAATGAATCTGGTAATAAAGTAGACTGTAATTTCTACTATGAAGGTAGTAAATTACACTCATTCATCATCTACATGATATGCAGTAAAACTGAATTTAGAATTTTGAATGTAATAAAGCACTGTGTCATGTCACTCTCAATAAAACTTATTCCCACACACTGTTGTGTTTAATCTGGTCTGTTGTTGAAGAAATACAATTGTACAGGTGCTACACAGCAAATATGGCTATGAGAGCATGAAATGAGTGAGGTTGGTCTGATAACCAGCTGTAATGCTAGACTGTAGATTTGGAGCAGTAAAACAAGATACAATGAAATATGATATATGTTCTGCACTAAGATCTGAACCTTGAATAGTAATGTGTAATGTATTATAGTGTCTTGTGTTAACCTTTGCATTTCAGCTATATATAGTCCTGAATGTAGGTATGCTGATGCAGGCAAGTAGATCACTGTAATAGGTGGAGACTGCAAATATATGATGTACAAATGTATATGGGTCGAGTATGCAAACCAGCACCCTGCTATGGTCTGTACAGATCACATATATGCACATCCACTAGGGGTTACATTTGTACACCTGTAATCAAAGTATTAATGCACTGTTCAATAACTATTTATCACGCATGATCTCAGGCATGTATGTTCAACAGACACTAAACTCTTCTATGACACTCCACTTATATTACAAGGTCAGACTTTGTAACCAAGTGAGTTTTAGGCACAAATCAGTCAAGTACCCCAGATGCTCAGTGTGATAGGAAATAGACAGGTTGTTCATTTTTGCACACACAGACCATGGTTTAAATCCAGGAACTGGTACTAAGATGTGTTTATAATTACACATAAGTAACCTTGACTATTTGTAGAAACAAAGAAATAAAAAAGCAATTTCGTTACACCACAGCAAACCTTTAATAACACGGAAAAACAGGGTAAGCGCTTTCACTGATGTCCTCCGCTTCATCAGACCATACAATAACAAATAACCTACAAGTAAGGCTATTTAAACACTGAACAGCCAATGAGAAATGTAGGTAAACAAGCAGAATTAACCCATTAATGTCATGTTTGAAAACAGTCATAAGTATGAAATATGTGCAAAACCTTATAGAATATGGAAATGGAAAACCACAGTTACAATAAAAATGACATAACATCTAAAACTTATTGCATATACATATATAAACATTTAAAAAACATATATGAAAAACATTATACATGTATCATATATATACAAAAGAATAAAAACTTAACATGTCACATTAGCCAATGCAGTACTTACTCTTGAATAAATCTATATAGAAGGTACACCTACTAATAAAGAGTATACCAACCAATGAAAGAGATCAGTGTTTGAGAGCTCTAGCTTTGAGAAATGGTTTCAGTGACAACTTGCTATTCAGGCCTGGGGGCTTATCAGCCTGAAAACTAATAATCCATTTCTGTTCAATAGTTTCAGTTTTATTACTGAGATCACCACCTCTAATACTACTATGTAACATTTCCAAAACAAAAAACTTGAACTTATGTGTAGAACTTTCATTAGCAACATGCATGGCCAGAGTACTAGTTTCTTTAGCATTTCTAATGTCCTTGAGATGCTCCAGAATTCTATCTTTAAATGGTCTGTTGGTCTTACCAATGCAAAATGAAAAATATACAATGCAAAAGCAAAAATACACAATGTTCTTAGTGGGGCAATCAGCATAGAAGGTTGTGTCTATCTCAAAGTCTAACTGTGGATGTGCAAAGAACCCTCCAACATGTATGCATGCACAAGCCATACATCTCCTGCATGCATAAGTCCCCATTCTCTCAGAGTAAACACAATCTTGATGTCCTAAAGGTTTGTAGCAAAGCTGGTTCTTGAGGGATCTATTATTTTTAAAAGTGAAATGAGGCTGGTGGCCTATCAGTCCTTTCAGTTCATGAACTGTAGAAAGAATATCCCAGTTGTTCCTAATCACAACACAAACCATGCATATATTGCTAGCAAAAGTTAAGGGCATTCTAATCCCCTCCCTATTGTCAGTTGTAGAACCAGTTGGCTACATCACATACGACATTGATCTGGGTATTGGATGAGATATTCACGGAATAGGGTGTACATCTCCCCTTCTTCTCTCTCCAAGCTTCACTGACTGGGTGGCAATAACTGCATGTTTAAAACCCCTTTCAATAAATTCTTCCGTCAGCTTTTTCCCGGTTAGGGGTTGCCACAGCTGATCACCTGTCCGCTCATAATTGGCAGTGGAGTTTTACAGTGTCGAGTTGCCAGCCCAGCACCCAACCTTCCACAGAAGGCACACGCACACACTCACACCTAGGGCCAATTTAGAGTGTCCAATCCACCTGCAGCATGTCTTTAGGATGTGGGAGGAAACAGGAGCACACAGAGGAAACAATCACAACCACATGGGAGGACATGCAGACTCAGCACAGAAGGCACCCCAGCCGAGGATCAAACCGGAGAACCTCTTGCTGTGAGGTGACAATGCTAACCACTGCACCACTGTGGCCACCCTTCAATAATCTCTTCCTTCAGTTTAGCTAAAGCCAATGTTAGCTTTGCATCATCACTATGGAGACGCATCATCCGAATGATCTGCCCTCTCAAAACATTGAGATTGGTATAATTGGGATGCATACTACTATTGTGTAGTATGTTATTCCTCCTAACACTCTTCCTGTACAGAGTAGTGGAAATGGAGTGTAGAGCATTTTTACTTACTTTCACATCCAAAAACTCTATCTCATCTGATGAGTATGTGTATGTGAATTTCAAAAAAATCATTCAAGCCATTCAAGTAATGCAAAAACTGTAGAAGGTTCTCCTCTGTATCTTGCCACAACATAAAAATATCATCCGCATAACATTTGAACCATTTTTATCAAAGCACAATATCTGTTATTGGAAATGACAAATTTGGTCTCCCAATTAACAAGTGATAGATTGGCGGAGCTATTGGCACACACAGTGCCCATTGCCATGCCAACCTTCTGAATGTAAAAAGTGTTATTGAAGACAAATGCATTATTCTCAAGAATAACCTCTAAGTGGGTACAAATGAGTTGAACTTTATCAATGGAAAAACCATTAGCACAAAGTACTTCCCTAACATTTTATATGCTCCAACTGTTAGGGATAGCAGTATATAAAGAGGCTACGTCTAATCTGACGAAGAAACATGGGCCCACTATAACATCAAAATAACTACTTAACTCATTAAGAAACCCCTTATTGTCTTTAAGAACAGTATAACAATTGTCTAAAACTGTATGAAGATTCTTCTCTACAAAATTCGAAAGTGGTTCTGTCGCCCAGCCTCTGCTAGATACAATAGGCCACATGGGTGGATAATTCAAATCCTTATGTAAGTTAGGTAGGCCATACACAATGGGAACAACTTGTTGATCAACTTTAAAGTATTCAAATAGTGGCTCAGATATCAATCCAGTTATTAACAGATCAAATACATAAAATTGTACTCTGTCCATAATCCCTTTCAATGCAATACTAGATATAGGAGTGTAAGTATCAACATCACTTAACAAGTTCAACATACTCCTTATATAGACATCTTTATCAAGCATGACAATCCCACCCCCCTTGTCAGCTGGCCGTATCTCAATGCTATTCATATATTTGAGCTCTAGCAGGGCTTGCCACTCAGTGCCTGACATATTCACAAAACCAATACTTTGCTTCTCAGCAAACTTATCCCTTAGTTGTTTGTCACAAATATCAAGAAACAATTCAATAGTCGGGTTTCTTTAGCATGTCTAATGTCCCTGAGATGCTCCAGAATTATATCTTTAAATGGTCTGTTAGTCTTACCAATGCAAAATGAAAAACATACAATGCAAAACAAAAATACACAATGTTCTTAGTGTGGCAATCAGCATAGAAGGTTGTGTCTATCTCAAAGCCTAACTGTGGATTTGCAAAGAACCCTCCAACATGTATGCATGCACAAGCCATACATTTGCATGCATAAGTCCCCATTCTCTCAGAGTAAACACAATCTTGATGTCCTAAAGGTTTGTAGCAAAGCTGGTTCTTGAGGGATCTATTATTTATAAAAGTTAAATGAGGCTGATGGCCTATCAGTTCTTTCAGTTCTTGACCTGTCGAAAGACTATCCCAGTTGTTCCTAATCACATCACAAACCATGCATATATTGCTAGCAAAAGTCAAGGGCATTCTAATCCCCATCTCATTGTCAGTTGTAGAACCAGTTGGATTATTTACATCATTTACAACACTGATCTGGGTATTGGACGAGGTATTTGTGAAATAGGGTCTACATCTCCCCTTGCTCTCTCTCCAAGCTTCACTGATCTGGGTGTCAATAACTGCATGTTTATAACCCCTTTCAATAAATTCTTCCTTCAATTTAGCTAAAGCCAATGTTAGCTGTGCATCATCACTATGGAGATGCATCATCTGAAAGATCTGCCCTCTCAAAACATTGAGCTTAGTATAATTGGGGTGCATACTACTATTGTGTAGTATATTATTCCTCTTAACATTCTTCCTGTACAGAGTGATAGAAATGGAGTGTAGAGCATCTTTACTTACTTTCACATCCTAAACTCTATCTCATCTGATGAGTATGTGTATGTGAATTTCAAAAAATAATTCAAGCCATTCAATTAATGCAAAAACTGTAGTAGGTTCTCCTCTGTATCTTGCCACAACATAAAAATATCATCCACAAAATGTTTGAACCATTTTATTGAAGTACGATATCTGTTGTTGGAAATGACAAATTTGGTCTCCCAATTAACAAGTGATAGATTGGTGGAGCTATTGGCACACACAGTGCCCATTGCCATGCCAACCTTCTGGATGCAAAAAGTGTTATTGAAGACAAATGCATTATTCTCAAGAATAACCTCTAAGAGGGTACAAATGAGTTGAACTTTATCAGTGGAAAAACCATTAGCACAAAGTACTTCCCTAACATTTTATATGCCCCAACTGTTAGGGATAACAGTATATAAAGAGACTACGTCTAATGTGACGAAGAAACATGGGCCCACTATAACATCAAAATAACTACTTAACTTATTAAGAAACCCCTTAGTGTCTTTAAGAACAGTATGACAATTGTCTAAAACTCTATGAAGATTCTTCACTACAAAAATCAAAAGGGGTTCTGTCACCCAGCCCCTGCTAAATACAATAGGTTGCATGGGTGGATAATTCAAATCCTTATGTATCTTAGGGAGGCCATACACAATGGGAAAAACTGATTGATCCACTTTAAAGTATTCAAATAGTGGCTCAGATATCAATCCGATTATTAACAGATCAAATACATAAAATTGTACTCTGTCCATAATCCCTTTCAATGTAATACTAGATATAGGAGTGTAAGAATCAACATCACTTAACAAGTTGAACATACTCCTTATATAGACATCTTTATCAAGCATGACAATCCCACCCCCTTGTCAGCTGGTCGTATCTCAATACTATTCATATGTTTGAGCTCTAGCAGGGCTTGCATCTCAGTGCCTGACATATTAACAAAACCAATACTTTGCTTCTCAGCAAACTTATCCCTTAGTTGTTTGTCACAAACATCAAGAAAAAATTCAGTAGTCGGGTTTGTTGGAGGAACAAAAGTGCTAGGCTTCTTAAATATATACTCATTCATCATATTATTACAAAAAATAGTTTTTAGTGTTAAAGTCCTGCCAAATAGCAGTAAATCTCGTAACACATCCACTAAATCAGCTTGCTGAGCTGGAACAAATGTCAGGCCTTTATTGAGAACTGAAAGTTGTGCTTCAGTTAATATAACAGAAGAAATGGTGTATACTAAACCTGCTTTGGCCTCTTCCCTGTCCTTATCACCTCTTCCTCGCTGTGCGGTCGTCTCATTCTGGGATTCATATAACGATTTTTGGATCTCCCTCTGATTGGGAGTGGATCCTTCAACAAAAAAGTGGGTTGTACTGCATCAGATAGGACCAAGCTCTGTTGCGCCCTAATAGGACTCTTTCTTGGCACCATGTTTGATTTCTGCCTCACAACAGTATCATTGCTTGCCACAGCAGAAGAACTGCTGCTGGCAATATTACCATTCAAATTGTTAGCTTGTATCTCGGGCAGGTTATTTTCTAAAGTTTTCGACTTTGTTGCAGCTCCCGATATTGCTTGTGAGGTTATAGGAGCCTGTGATGGTTGCTGAGAATGTATGCTGTATGTTTCACCCATTCCAACATTCTGATAGCTCTGCCCATTTCCTGTTGAGCGCTGTGCTTGAAAATTGTGATTAGTTCCATCCCTCGATCCCGGATATTTCTCAAACATTGCATTTTGCATATCTTGGATCTCGCTACATAGTTCCACCTCTTCAGGTCGAAAAAAATCGATAAGTAACTGCATGTACTTGGCACTACACTCAAGATTGAGTAACTGTCAGTGCCTCAAAAGTTAAGGGTACGTCTGACCATAACTAACATTGTCAACACTCTCAGTC
The DNA here is from genome assembly GCF_019279795.1 of Protopterus annectens. NCBI lineage: Eukaryota > Metazoa > Chordata > Ceratodontiformes > Protopteridae > Protopterus > Protopterus annectens. Next base: position 1,264,844,603 of record NC_056735.1, read on the forward strand.
CCCTCGGTGCTATGTTCAAACTCAAGGAGGCTTCTAAATGAAAGCGCTGCCACTGCATTATGTTTGAGAAGTATCTGGATGATGTCATAGGTGATAGGACGGATATACTATTTGACAACATCTCAGGCTATGACAAGAGGCTTTCAGCCACTACAATTAGGAAGATTTAGTGGGACAAACAAGATTTCCAGGACGGAAATGTTTTTTCATGTTTTAGGGATGGAACTAACCACAATTTTTAAGCACAGTGCTCAACAGGAAATGGGCAGAGCTATCAGAATGTTGGAAAAGGTGAAACATACAGTGAACATTCTCAGCAGCCATCACAGGCTCCTATAACCTCACAAGCTATATCGGGAGCTGCAACAAAGTCGAAAACTTTAGAAAATAACCTGCCCGAGATACAAGTTAACAATCTGAATGATAATATTGCCAGCAGCAGGTCTTCAGCTGTGGCAAGCAACAATACTGTTGTGAGGCAGAAATCAAACATGGTGCCAAGAAAGAGTCCTATTAGGGCACAAAAGAGCTTGGTCCTATCTGATGCAGTACATCCCACTTTTTTGTTGAAGGATCCACTCCCAATCAAAGGGAGATAGAGGAATCGCAATATGAATCCAAGAATGAGACGACCGCTCAGCAAGGAAGAGGTGATAAGGACAGGGAAGAGGCCAAAGCAGGTTTAGTATACAACATTTCTTCTGTTACATTAACTGAAGCACAACTTTCAGTTCTCAATAGAGGCCTGACATTTGTTCCAGCTCAGCAAGTCGATTTAGTGGATGTGTTACGAGCTTTATGGCTATTTGGCAGGACTTTAACACTGAAAACTATTTTTTGTAATAATACGATGAATTAGTGTATATTTAAGAAGCCTTGCACTTTTGTTCCTCTTACAAACCCGGCTATTGAATTGTTTCTTGATATTTGTGACAAACAACTAAGGGATAAGTTTGCTGAGAAGCAAAGAATTGGTTTTGTGAATATGTCAGGCACTGATTGGCAAGCCCTGCTAGAGCTCAAACATATGAATAGTATTGAGATACGACCAGCTGACAAGGGGGGTGGGATTGTCATGCTTGATAATGATGTCTATATAAGGAGTATGTTGAACTTGTTAAGTGATGTTGATACTTACACTCCTATATGTAGTATTGCATTGAAAGGGATTATGGACAGAGTACAATTTTCTGTATTTGATCTGTTAATAACTGGATTGATATCTGAGCCACTATTTGAATACTTTAAAGTTGATCAACCAGTTGTTCCCATTGTGTATGGCCTACCTAACATAGATAAGGATTTGAATTATCCACCCATGCGACCTATTGTATCTAGCAGAGGCTGGGTGACAGAATCACTTTCGATTTTTGTAGAGAAGAATCTTCATACAGTTTTAGACAATTGTTATACTGTTCTTAAAGACACTAAGGGGTTTCTTAATGAGTTAAGTAGTTATTTTGACGTTATAGTGGGCCCATGTTTCTTCGTCACATTAGACGTAGCCTCTTTATATACTGTTATCCCTAACAGTTGGAGTATATAAAATGTGCTAATGGTTTTTCCATTGATAAAGTTCAACTCATTTGTACCCACTTAGAGGTTATTCTTGAGAATAATGCATTTGTCTTCAATAACACGTTTTACATTCAGAAGGTCGGCGTGGCAATGGGCACTGTGTGTGCCAATAGCTCCGCCAATCTATCACTTGTTAATTGGGAGACCAAATTTGTCATTTCCAATAACAGATATTGTGCTTTGATAAAAATGGTTCAAATGGTATGTGGATGATATTTTTATGTTGTGGCAAGATACAGAGGAGAACCTACTACAGTTTTTGCATTACTTGAATGGCTTGAATGATTTTTTTGAAATTCACATACACATACTCATCAGATGAGATAGAGTTTTTGGATGTGAAAGTAAGTAAAAATGCTCTACGTTCCATTTCCACTACTCTGTACAGGAAGAATGTTAGGAGGAATAACATACTACACAATAGTAGTATGCCTCCCAAGTATACCAATCTCAATGTTTTGAGAGGGCAAATCATTCGGATGATGCGTCTCCGTAGTGATGATACACAGCTAACATTGGCTTTAGCTAAATTGAAGGAAGAATTTATTGAAGGGCTGCCATGGTGGTGCAGTGGTTAGCATTTTCACCTCAGAGCAAGAGGTTCTCCGGTTCAATCCTTGGCTGGGGTGCCTTCTGTGCGGAGGCTGCATGTCCTCACTGTGGTTGCGTGGGTTTCCTCTGGGTGCTCCGGTTTCCTCCCACATCCTAAAGACATGCTGCAGGTGGATTGGACACTCTAAATTGGCCCTGAGTGTGTGTGTGCCTTCTGTGGAAGGTTGGGTGCCAGGCTGGCACCTTGACACTGTAAAACTCCACTGCCAATCATGAGCGGACAGGTGATCTGCTGTGGCAACCCCTAACTGGGGAAAAAGCCAGAAGAAGAAGATGGAAGAATTTATTGAAAGGGGTTTTAAACATGCAGTTATTGCCACCCAGTCAGTGAAGCTTGGAGTGAGAAGAAGGATAGATGTACACCCTATTCCATGAATATCTCATCCAATACCCAGATCAATGTTGTATCTGATGTAACCAAGTGGTTCTACAACTGACAATAGGGTGGGGATTAGAATGCCCTTGACTTTTGCTAGCAATATATGCATGGTTTGTGATGTGATTAGGAACAACTGGAATATTCTTTCGAGAGTTCATGAACTGAAAGGACTGATAGGCCACCAGATACATTTCACTTTTGAAAATAATAGATCCCTCAAGAACCAGCTTTGCTATAAACCTTTAGGACATCAAGATTGTGTTTACTCTGAGAGAATGGGGACTTATGCATGCAGGAGATGTATGGCTTGTGCATGCATACATGTTGGAGGGTTCTTTGCACAGCCACAGTTAGGCTTTGAGATAGACACAACCTTCTATGCTGATTGCCACACTAAGAACATTGTGTATTTTTGCTTTTGCATTGTATGTTTTTCATTTTGCATTGGTAAGACCAACAGACCATTTAAAGATAGAATTCTGGAGCATCTCAGGAACATTAGAAATGCTAAAGAAACTTGTGCTCTGGCCATGCATGTTGCTAATGAAAGTTCTACACATAAGTTCAAGTTTTTTGTTTTGGAAATTTTACATAGTAGTATTAGAGGTGGTGATCTCAGTAATAAAACTGAAACTGTTGAACAGAAATGGATTATGCGTTTTCAGGCTGATAAGCCCCCAGGCCTGAATAGCAAGGTGTCACTGAAACAATTTCTCAAAGCTAGACCTCTCAAACACTGATCTATTTTATTGGTTGGTACAGTCTTTATTAGTAGGTGTACCTTCTATATAGATTTATTCACGAATAAGTACTGCATTAGCTAATGTGACATGATGTTAAGTTTTTATTCTTGTGTGTGTTTGTATATATATATATATATATATATATATATATATATATATATATATATATGGATCACCTTCATTTGCCTGAAAGCTCATTTGCCCGACACTCATTTTTCCCAGACCAAATGACTGAAAGCTCATTTGCCTGAAAGCTCATTTGCCCGAAAGCTCATTTGACCGACAAGTAGTATTAGCAAGAAAATGGAATATGCCCCCCTCCCCACTGTAGTGCAACCCTGGAGTTAGAATATATAGGTAGGGGGGGTGTGGGGGGCACAGCCCCCCCACAACGGGTGGTGTGGGGGGCTTAGCCCCCCACTTCATTTCATATGATATTGTTACCTTTAATGTAATATTGCTTAGTAACAGAAAAGTAAGTGGGGGGCTTCGCTCCCCACACCCCCCCTACCTATATATTCTAACTCCAGGGTTGCACTACAGTGGGGAGGGGGGCATATTCCATTTTCTTGCTAATACTACTTGTCGGTCAAATGAGCTGTCGGGCAAATGAACTTACAGGCAAATGAGCTTTCAGTCATTTGGTCTGGGAAAAATGAGTGTCGGGCAAATGAGCTTTCAGGCAAATGAAGGTGATCCATATATATATATATATATATATATATATATATATATATATATATATATATATATATATAAGTTTTAGATGGTATGTCATTTTTATAGTAACTGTGTTTTTTCATTTACATATTCAATAAGGTTTTGCACACATTTCATACTTATGACTGTTTTCAAACATGACATTAATGGGTTAATTCTATTTGTTTACCTACATTTCTCATTGGCTGTTCAGTGTTTAAATAGCCTTACTAGTAGGTTGTTATTGTATGGTCTGATGAAGCAGAGGACATCCATGAAAGTGCTTACCCTGTTTTTTCGTGTTATTAAAGATTTGCTGTGATGGAACCAGCTTGCATTTTTATTTCTTCACTTGCTTTTGTGTTGGTGGTTCCTTTGTCAGTTTAGAGGTTTGGTGTACATTTTTTCTATTTGTAGAAACAGACAAGTAGTGTTAATAGATATTTTCTCCACAGGGCTCACAGTAAGGAAATGTTTGTATTAGCTGTATGGAGGGTATACTAATAAACTGTGCACAAATGTTCCAGTGTCCAGCTACATGCCTACAAATGACAGCAGAATAGGTATATACACTATGCACTCTTCCTGATACATTTCTCTCAAGTGACTTGCTGTCACTGTTAGTGATCACTGTTGCCAATAACAATGGACACAGATATAAATCCAGTTGAAGTATGGCAGCAGCACACTCACACAACATCAGTGCAGGGTACAACTTGTTAGTCATATATGTAAACCTGACATGTACAAGTCCCCTCTAGTCATGTACCTGGAGTTGTCACATCTTGCTCCATACCATTCCAGATTGACAGCATAGCAGGTATGTACGTGATACAGAAGCTATAGACCACAGGTAGATGTAAAGTACGGGCAGACCTGTAGAGTAGTACTATTGTGAAAAAATATAGCCAACACAGTCGGTAATGGACTATTTTTCTTCTCTCACCCCTTATCTGCATCATTAGTTATTATTCATATACTTTGGGTATGTTCTTCTCAAAACCTAATATTGAGACTTGTATTGTATTATTGTTCATATATTTCAATGGTTGCATACTAACATACCTTGTTTAAATTCCACTGTTGGTGTCCTGTTGCCATAACTGTTACTGGCATGCTGTTACAATGTTGACTGTTATTCCATTTATGCACATGTTCCACTTGCTATGCAATTTTTTCAATACTATTGTTCTGGGATAATTGGAACACCCATCCATGCTGTTATAACTGATGTTGAAATGTTTTGTTCATGACTAACCAATGCACTTTGACAAATGTCAATACCATAGCACATTTGGGTAGGCAGATCCCAGCAGATCCACCTGTCCTGCCTAATCTGGCCACGGCACCAGGTCCCAGCATGTCTGGGACCCATCCTCAAGCTGTCTCCTCTGCTGGGCCTCCACCACCCTCGGGTGGAACTGCCTCATGGGACAAGGCCCATCATCCCAGGACATGGGCACAGAGAATGACTCTGTCACCCAACATCAGTTCTGAGGTATGGTGTGCAGGGTCATCCAGTGGGATTTGGATGACCGCCTGTGCCAGATCGAGTGCAGACTGGTGCATCTTGAGGGGCAGGCTGGCCAGGCATCCAGCCCATGGCACAGCCATATTCAAGTCTATGAAGGAGCAGTGGTGACTGCCCATGTGTGAGGACCTCAGTCCCACTGTTTCCATCTGGGGCACATGGTCCCCTGATTCCCAACCACCCTCCCTGTCCAAGGTGTTTAACCCCCATGTGTCTTACACCACCCCATCTGCAGTCTTGTCTGTCTTGTCTGTCTACAATAGTAACCTCTCCTACCCAATTTACCTCCCCAAACTTACCTATGACCCTACCCCAACATCCCACTCTCACCTTAAAAAAAGGTTGGATCTGTCCCCCCCCAAAAAATCTTGTCCCATACATAGCTCTTCATTTTGCCCTTACGTACACTGACATTAAACAATTTCCCCATGAATTACTCAACAAATTTATGTTGCCCACACCCCTTCCTGTGGGGTGTGAGGCTCTAAATTCCAAATTGTCCACATCATGCACAGCTATTGCTGCACAAGAAATGGAGAGGTATGGTCCTTTCCTACACCTGTCTTGCACATCCCTAGCTGCCTTTCATAATGTTTTCCCCCTGCTTGACCCCATCTCACCACTTTCCTATCACCCCTTTTTTCTTTTTTTTTTTTTAAATATTACGGGTTTAAGTGGGGATAAGCAATGCTAAGTGAAGCTAAGTGGACCTAAGCACTGCTTGGCATCGAGGCATGTTGAGCAAAACCACACACACACACTTAAAACTGCTTTAATCATGCTATTGCATTTAGCCACTGTTTTGCCTGGCAACAAAATAACCAAAGTCTCAAACCCAGGACCCTACACACTAGAGTCAAATCAATGTACCACTAGACCAAATGAATTATGGGCAGTTAGCAATTCTTTTGTAAGTATATCATTCAGTACTGTCATGTAACATTAGGGGAAAAAAATACATCACTGCCATGACTTGAACCTAGGATCCTGTGCAGTAGAGTCAAAGCAATGCACCACTTGGCCAAATGAGATCTGGAAAGCTATTCTTGCTTTTGTAAATATATTATGCAATACAATAATGTAACATTAGGGAAAAAACTGGCACCTGACAAGTACTGAACTGAGGGCCTTTTGAATTATTGCCAGAGAAATGCACCACTACACCAATGCAGCTCTGGGAATTTAACTCATTTTGACTAAATATATCATGCAGTATAGTGATGTAACATTAATGAAGAAAAGACACCATTACTAAGTATTGAATCCAGGACCTTGACAACTACAATATAGTGCATTAAACCAGAAGGCCAACAGAGCTCACGATCAAGTAGTGTTCTTACAAACATATTGCCAGTGACACACTACTCCTATATATGCTGGGACAGCTCACAATGCACTTGGGCTAGGGTGACCACCTGTCCCACTTTGTGAGGGACAGGCCCTGTTTGGGCAGTTGTGTCCTGCAAAAAACTGAAACAATGGCAAATTCCCTGAGATGTTAGCACAAACATATTTCCCATATTTTATGTAATAGTTGCGTAAAACAGTTATTCAGTATCTGAAACACCTAAATGTTATAAGAAACAGAATAAGCTACTAAAATGCTACAAACATAAGCTGTTATGTAGGCAGAAAATGAGGTTCTGTCCTTTGCAATGGTCATGGGTGTGTTTTGCACTGCAAAATCTGACATTTTTACCAAAAATGTCCCACTTTGACAATTTGAAAAGACAGCAACCCTAAGTTGGGCCTCTGATGCAGACAATGAACCAGTACACAGACAAATAAATGCTGCTTACCCTGTTTTTTCGTGTTATTAAAGATTTGCTGTGGTGGAACCAGCTTGCATTTTTATTTCTTCACTTGCTTTTGTGTTGGTGGTTCCTTTGTCAGTTTAGAGGTTTGGTGTACATTTTTTCTATTTGTAGAAACAGACAAGTAGTATTAATAGATATTTTCTCCACAGGGCTCACAGTAAGGAAATGTTTGTATTAGCTGTATGGAGGGTATACTAATAAACTGTGCACAAATGTTCCAGTGTTCAGCTACATGCCTACAAATGACAGCAGAATAGGTATATACACTATGCACTCTTCCTGATACATTTCTCTCAAGTGACTTGCTGTCACTGTTAGTGATCACTGTTGCCAATAACAATGGACACAGATATAAATCCAGTTGAAGTATGGCAGCAGCACACTCACACAACATCAGTGCAGGGTACAACTTGTTAGTCATATATGTAAACCTGACATGTACAAGTCCCCTCTAGTCATGTACCTGGAGTTGTCACATCTTGCTCCATACCATTCCAGATTGACAGCATAGCAGGTATGTACGTGATACAGAAGCTATAGACCACAGGTAGATGTAAAGTACGGGCAGACCTGTAGAGTAGTACTATTGTGAAAAAATATAGCCAACACAGTTGGTAATGGACTATTTTTCTCTCCTCTCACCCCTTATCTGCATCATTAGTTATTATTCATATACTTTGGGTATGTTCTTCTCAAAACCTAATATTGAGACTTGTATTGTATTATTGTTCATATATTTCAATGGTTGCATACTAACATACCTTGTTTAAATTCCACTGTTGGTGTCCTGTTGCCATAACTGTTACTGGCATGCTGTTACAATGTTGACTGTTATTCCATTTATGCACATGTTCCACTTGCTATGCAATTTTTTCAATACTATTGTTCTGGGATAATTGGAACACCCATCCATGCTGTTATAACTGATGTTGAAATGTTTTGTTCATGACTAACCAATGCACTTTGACAAATGTCAATACCATAGCACATTTGGGTAGGCAGATCCCAGCAGATCCACCTGTCCTGCCTAATCTGGCCATGGCACCAGGTCCCAGCATGTCTGGGACCCAACCTCAAGCTGTCTCCTCTGCTGGGCCTCCACCACCCTCGGGTGGAACTGCCTCAGGGGACAAGGCCCATCATCCCAGGACATGGGCACAGAGAATGACTCTGTCACCCAACATCAGTTCTGAGGTATGGTGTGCAGGGTCATCCAGTGGGATTTGGATGACCGCCTGTGCCAGATCGAGTGCAGACTGGTGCATCTTGAGGGGCAGGCTGGCCAGGCATCCAGCCCATGGCACAGCCATATTCAAGTGTATGAAGGAGCAGTGGTGACTGCCCATGTGTGAGGACCTCAGTCCCACTGTTTCCATCTGGGGCACATGATCCCCTGATTCCCAACCACCCTCCCTGTCCAAGGTGTTTAACCCCCATGTGTCTTACACCACCCCATCTGCAGTCTTGTCTGTCTTGTCTGTCTACAATAGTAACCTCTCCTACCCAATTTACCTCCACAAACATACCTATGACCCTACCCCAACATCCCACTCTCACCTTAAAAAAAGGTTGGATCTGTCCCCCCCAAAAAAATCTTGTCCCATACATAGCTCTTCATTTTGCCCTTACGTACACTGACATTAAACAATTTCCCCATGAATTACTCAACAAATTTATGTTGCCCACACCCCTTCCTGTGGGGTGTGAGGCTCTAAATTCCAAATTGTCCACATCATGCACAGCTATTGCTGCACAAGAAATGGAGAGGTATGGTCCTTTCCTACACCTGTCTTGCACATCCCTAGCTGCCTTTCATAATGTTTTCCCCCTGCTTGACCCCATCTCACCACTTTCCTATCACCCCATTTTTCTTTTTTTTTTTTAAATATTACGGGTTTAAGTGGGGATAAGCAATGCTAAGTGAAGCTAAGTGGACCTAAGCACTGCTTGGCATCGAGGCATGTTGAGCAAAACCACACAAACGCACTTAAAACTGCTTTAATCATGCTATTGCATTCAGCCACTGTTTTGCCTGGCAACAAAATAACCAAAGTCTCAAACCCAGGACCCTACACACTAGAGTCAAATCAATGTACCACTAGACCAAATGAATTATGGGCAGTTAGCAATTCTTTTGTAAGTATATCATTCAGTACTGTCATGTAACATTAGGGGAAAAAATACATCACTGCCATGACTTGAACCTAGGATCCTGTGCAGTAGAGTCAAAGCAATGCACCACTTGGCCAAAGGAGATCTGGAAAGCTATTCTTGCTTTTGTAAATATATTATGCAATACAATAATGTAACATTAGGGAAAAAAACTGGCACCTGACAAGTACTGAACTGAGGGCCTTTTGAATTATTGCCAGAGAAATGCACCACTACACCAATGCAGCTCTGGGAATTTAACTCATTTTGACTAAATATATCATGCAGTATAGTGATGTAACATTAATGAAGAAAAGACACCATTACTAAGTATTGAATCCAGGACCTTGACAACTACAATATAGTGCATTAAACCAGAAGGCCAACAGAGCTCATGATCAAGTAGTGTTCTTACAAACATATTGCCAGTGACACACTACTCCTATATATGCTGGGACAGCTCACAATGCACTTGGGCTAGGGTGACCACCTGTCCCACTTTGTGAGGGACAGGCCCTGTTTGGGCAGTTGTGTCCTGCAAAAAACTGAAACAATGGCAAATTCCCTGAGATGTTAGCACAAACATATTTCCCATATTTTATGTAATAGTTGCGTAAAACAGCTATTCAGTATCTGAAACACCTAAATGTTATAAGAAACAGAATAAGCTACTAAAATGCTACAAACATAAGCTGTTATGTAGGCAGAAAATGAGGTTCTGTCCTTTGCAATGGTCATGGGTGTGTTTTGCACTGCAAAATCTGACATTTTTACCAAAAATGTCCCACTTTGACAATTTGAAAAGACAGCAACCCTAAGTTGGGCCTCTGATGCAGACAATGAACCAGTACACAGACAAATAAATGCTGCTGGATGTATGGGAGGCCTACAATATTAGGTAGAGCAGACAAATGCACAGACTGTTGCTGAATGACCACAGTTACCCCCCCCCACATATGGCAGGATTGCCACAAAACATATTATGTGTGCTGACATACTGGCAATGCAGTCCATACTGGGATTACAAACTATGACAGAGCTCATTCTCACGTCATACCTATTTGAACACACATGTCCATTTCAGTCATGTGTAACACACTGTAAGCATGCACATATGTCTTACAAATACACATGACATACTATAATACTATATTAGTAATATAACATATAATATATATTATCATAATATAATATGATAATATATTATCATGCTATATATAATATATTATTATTATGAATATATAACATATGGTATTAATATATTCTATATCATCTATCTGTTATATTCCTAGCATGTGTCATTTCTGGACACCCACAGCCCAGTCTGTGGCACAACAACTACATGTATGTCAATAACACATAGGAATAACTGAGCCATGCAATGTCCAGCAAATCTGGTTGCTCCCACCACACTCACTGCTACCCACAGTAGCACGTTAAAGGCTTGCAGGATAGGACACATTTCACAATTATGAATATGTATTCTAAATGTTGCCTAACACTCTCTGGATGGCAGTATTACATAGCATATGTATCAGAGGCACGTACTTCACCTGGACTGTTATGGCTACCCTCAGCCAGGCCATGCTGTGACACAACAGCTGACACCGCTCCATTACTGACAGTAACAGCTTTCTGTCCTATGTCTTCACTATCTCTAGTCTGACTCCTGGCCAGATTGCAGCTGCTCCAGGCTGCTACACATGCAGCAGTATGTCCAGCTACCTGCTACAGACCTATCATACCTCCCACACACTTAGAACAGAGTATCCACATGACACACATACATCAAGGGTTGGGGGGTGGTCATGTGAAAGGGACATGTGTCACAGTCTCCCCCTACAAATATACAAAGCTGATAGAATAGCATCAGCTATAGCAGCATGTGCATTCAGATAAAAAGGATCTATGGCACTCACATCTGCCTGTCTCCTTATTGACCCCCAACACACATTGCTCAACAGTACACTGCTACAGAATATGAAAGTCTATTAACAATGGCCAGACATAGCATACAAAACTGTTGGCATAAGACATCAATTCAAACATCGGACAGTATTTCTTCCTACCATCTGTAAAGCTGTAGCACCAACACCTCCGTAATGTCCTCCTCACAGGCCAGAAAAAGGGGCAAGGTACATAAAGGCCTTAATTATAGCAATGTGTAGCCATGCCATCGGCTAACGAAAAGGCAACCAGCTGCTCTGGATGGAATTAGTAAGTGGTAGTCACAGATTGGCGCACAGGCAATCACCTGTGTGTGAGCAGTACCTACAAAAAGCAAGGTACTTCCTATGGTAATCAGGTCTGAACCTTTATTCATGAAGAGAGAGACTGCGATTCACTAGGATACTAAAACTGGATTTCTTCACTCAAAGGAGTACAGCACTATACCAGGTATGTCATTGAATGAAGCATGTAATGGAATCTAGATGGGGGATGCAGTCATGGGAAATAATAATTTAAACTGTAGGTCTCATCAACATTGCCTGGACTGACATGTTGTGGTTAGTCTGCTGTCCAGCACCTATGGCCATCCCTTATGGCTCTGTCTGCAGTGACATAGATCACAGCTCTGGCCCCTGAATCACCTCAGCAATGGTCAGCTCACATATGACTGCTAAGTTTGTTGTCTGTTGTACAATACCGACAGTAAGAACTGTTGGATACCGGTGACATATGACATCATGTTCTGCTAGTGAGCCCCTCTCACTCTGTGAATGTCATACAAGCTTAGTTCAAAGATTGTACAAGTGTCCCTCACCAATAATGAGGTACTCTGTCTAGGTCACTATGTACTCCACACCTGCATCTCATTGCCTGAAACCTATGGCTAGCATACCTGGTAAGCCCCTGCAGCAGGACAGCAGGTTATAGTTACTAGTAGTGGGGGGACACTGGCTTTGGCTCAGCAGCAGTGCATACATATTGAGCATACAATGTAAGGGAATGCATTACAGTACCAGATATTCATGTACCATTACTGTGTTCACGGGGGTCTGCCATGTCACAGACACATTCCACAAACTCTGGGAACAACCATCAGGTGTTGTCCAATCGGTGTCTGGAAATAAAATTTGTGTGGCAAAAGGTCTACATCTGAGGCACATGTACACATTCTGCAAACATCTGGGTACTGCAGATGTCAGACAGCTACGAAGAGGACAAACTTCACTACCTAAGCAATGCTCTCAGTTATTGTGTAGCACAGATGTTGCTGGAATATCCACATGCACTTGTAGTACCACTCACCTATTTTTTGGATGTAGGCTGGATGACATGGTAATAACATGCTGCCCCTATGGGAGACCCAGCAGTTGATGACAGTGGTGGGTGTGGACACATACCAACACAGTGTGTCACACCACTCAGGCCATACCTGCTACTCCTGGTGCCATATCATGTTACTAAGCTATGGGGCCTGAGCAGCCATATGCCCAGGCCAGATGTTAGCCCATGTGTATGCAAGGCAGCACCCGATGCCCCCATCCAATAGGGACACAGGCTCTATACTAAGGGTGTATGTGCAGTTAGCCATCCAGTTATCCAGGCTACGCCTGCAAAGGTGTAACTAGCTACACTGCCTGATGTGGACAGGGTGGCCATTTCAACACAGGCTTATTGTGTGGGACACACATCTGAGCTGGCAACAAGGCCACTTTATGTCACACACCAAATTGAGTGTGTGTGTGTGTGTGTGTGTGTGTGTGTGTGTGTGTGTGTGTGTGTGTGTGTGTGTGTGTGTGTGTGTGTGTGTGTTAGAGTGGAGCATGACTTGTACTTGTGCTGCAGTCCCAGCAATGTGGAGTCTGTGAGTGCCATGCATGCCACACTGAGGTCACCCATGAGGATTATGTATGAAACCGGGTAGAGGTTTGACCATATGACCTATCAATGTGAGGTACATGTGCGATGGCCTGGTATTCCTTTGCAATGTCCCCAGCTGCTGCGTGTGCTGTGTGATGTAAATGGCAAACAGTAAATTACTTCTCTGGATGGGGGAGGGTGTAGGGATGTTTATACCCCATACCCTCAGATGACATACCCTTATGTATGACATGGGCTATGTAAAAGGTGTATTTTACAATGGAAGCAACATTGTGTTGACATGTCATGTTGCCAAAGACTTGTGCCCATGGCGCACTCATGACTGATCGTGTGCCTAGGATGTTGTTTGTACTGATATAATATGTGGTGACATCACTCTCCCCATAGGGGTTCACACTGCATGTCCTATTATGTGGTTTGAGACCATGTGTCTGGCAATGGTCATGTATCTATGTAAGATCCTCCTAGGCAGATATCTACATCAGTAGGGAATCTGGTGATGGCACACAGCATGCACTCATCCGCAGACATGGTTGGGCATAGGCTGGCTGTTACATGAACCTCAGATGTGTACATCACATATAACAGAGACCCAAACACAGAACAATAGGTTACACACCTACGTATGGGTGAACCACATGAGGTGCATTTCCCTATGTGGAATAGGTGGGTCATGTCAGCACACTGGTGTGCTACCCCTATGGTAACATATGGTGTGATGCATACTTGGCAGTGTTATATTTATGATGGCCATGTGGGCTATACTGTCACATAGTTTGTCCAGCTCAAGGTAGGCATTTTGCAGTGTCACCCCCAGTCCATGACTTTGGTGACTGCGTCATTGAGGTCACCTGAGTGTAGCAGACAAGAACCCTTCCTTGACAAAGCCTAAGTGTGCATCATGGAATGTGTCCAGGTCTTACATGTCCTTGTTAATGAGGTTCACAGTTAAAGGGGTTCACTTGGAGCTGTGGTAAGGCCTTGCAGAATAGCCTAGTTAGGCTGCTGTGTCTATCATGTGACTGAGTGGGGGACAGCCCACCTTAGTCTAAAGGGGTGACATTGGTCATCCATGAAATGGATGGGACAAAGGTGGTAGTCAGTCCTCCTTTGAATGTGGTTCTTTATGGTATTGCAAGGTTATTCTTGGGGTCATGTAGGATGCATCTTGTGATGTGATAAGCTCCCATGGCAGATGTATACCATGACTGTCACATGGCAGTGGTGACCTTTTCCCCACATACAGGAGACAGGATATGTACTGTGGACATCCTGATGTACTCATGGGGAAAACAGGGGGTGCAGCCTACACTGTCTCTGTTAAGCATCCGGTATGCAATACCAATAGCAATGGTATAGCTGGTGTCCCTGAGCACCACAAGTGAGCAGCTGCAGATGCTTCCTGTACTGTTGCAGACATATGTGCAGTAGGGGAGATAACCGTGTGTAGTGGATGTAGATAATGTAGGCTGTGTGTTTTTTTGTTCAGATATGCATGACAGATCCCATTCTCATGTACATGCTAAGGAGACAGTACTCCAAAATGGGCAGCTGTCCCTACTTTGTCATGTCTTCCCTGTAATGGACAGTATGTATTGTACATGTCCACCAGACAGGTGTACATATCCTAGCAAAGGATGGCATAGGTATGTTGGGTATATCTGACTACATGCATCTGTAGAAATGCACATATAGCACTTGTGTGTATGTGTGTAAATTGGTGCCAGTCCTTGATGATGGTTTGGGGCCTGTAAGGGTGCGTATACCCCCCCGAGGAGGATATATTCCATGTTGGAGGTGTATGTATGGTTGTCCTAGGTGGATGGGTATTGTGGGAGATGGTGACTGCAAACGTGACTGCATGATGGTTGCTTTGCCACAGAGGATGACACTGTAGGGGTGCAGCAGTGTTAACCCATGTTGTGTAATGTCAACTGCAATACACCTTCACCTCATGTGGGGGTAGCCCCTGGCCACACCAAGGTGTTGCTACATCCCCTGATGATGGCTTACTGGCCGTTTGTGTGCTGGCATGGGTACGTCTTACAATGTATGTTAGGGTCATTCAACTGACCCAGGTTTAGGGTACAGATCCAACTCTGAATACAGTTGATGAGGTCCATATATACAGAATGGGCTTCCTGGTCACATGTGGTGACCGGTAGCTAGCTGTGAATTGAATAGGTCTGTGCTAGCAATGGTGAACCACCCCTCCAGTGTCCCCTGTGCATCTTACTGCCTGTGCAGCATGAAGGTGTATATGTATCTAATATATATGGAAACCCCATGGCCCATGGCATTACCAGCTGCACTTTGGCTTCTGCATGTATGATAGGATAGTTGACCATATAAGGCTGGGGTGCCCTCTGAACTTTTGAACCATGGTCTGTGTGACTGCACAGATGTCTGCATTTCCCAGGGTTAGGAATGCTTGCAATGAGGGCAAAGTCATATCTACATGTCTAGCAACATGTTCTGCACTGACACTTGTATGTTGGTAGTGATAACTTCATCAGTGTTACTCATGGAATCACTATGGGGCTGGTGGGAACCACTGACAGATGCATAAAAACCTGTGAAGACAGATGGAGGCCACCTCATGTAGACCATCATGGTCTGTTTAACACACAACCCCTGACTCAGAGATACTGGAACCCCTGGAATATCACAGGAGAAATGTAGACATGTTAATGGCAATCATTCCCTGATTGTATTGCGGCATCTGTCTGGGTGACAGCATAATACTGCATAAGGCTAGGGACATACCTGCCTGGGACACATAACCTATGTGCATACTCATGCCTCACTGCATATAGTCCAGGGATGTACATGTCAGGTCAGGTCAGTCACACCAAAATGTACTGTGACAGACCCATGACAGTCCCTGCTGGTGAGAGACAGCAGTATGTATGGAATATGGTGGAGTCTGTCACCTGATACAAAAGTAACTGTGACCATCCACATACACAGCCAGGTCAGAGGCACACCAGTGTGTCTCCACTGGAGTCCCCTATGTGTAACATGTTTAACACGGGCTGATGCCTGTATGGCTCTGGGACACAAGTGTGTGACCATGTGTGTTATGTGCTGTTTACAGCTGTGGCATTCATGTGTGTCATTGCTTCAGAGATCCCTTTTGTTTGTGGATGCGTATGTTGAGGACCACTGCAGATGTTTGTGTGTATTATGTAGGTGGGTGAGGTGTACTGATTGTGTTGACAACCTGTTTGGGAACAGATATATAGCAGTGACAGGCAGGGAGCATGGACTGCAGGTTCCTACAGTCATTCCAACTCTCACACGTTGTGTCCCTTGGTGGTGTTTCTAGATAGCTGTCCATACATGTACATGAGGCAGGTGCTACATGGTACCAGGATACCAATATCAAGCACACTGGCTGGGGAAACTGTAGGACATTGTCCAGCCATATACTCCAGAATCTGACAGAGGAAGACCAGGAAGATCTAATGGGTGGGCCTACAGACCAGGTGATTACTAATACAGTAGGAGGTTGACACCACAGCAGGCCATGTAGGCAGCCTATGACCAAGCAGTAATTGGTGCAACAGCTACATGCAGTGCAACACCTCATAGCACATGGACCAAGTAGTATGAAGCATCAGGATCAGGGGCCAACACATGCTGTACTGGCAGTATGTTGCCAATACCCACAGGCATACTGTGCTGGTAGATAGCGGGGGTATGATGTGGGGGTTAGGAGTGGATAGTGCTGGTAATAGTGCATGTGGAGGGTCTGTACATAATGGTGAGCAGTGTATGCAGTCCTGTGATGTGTTCTCATGTTCATGTCTTTCAGGTGGGATGTACAGAAGATGCAACCCCCCTTCTCAGAGGCTGAGATCTCTCCAATAATCGATGCTCTGAGACTCCATCACTGGGTACTGTTGAGAAGGAACCATCAAAACCTGCAACAATGTGCTGCCCTGTGGGCAGAACTGGTAGCAACAGTAAATAATGTGGGCTGCCAGTACAGGAGCTATGAACAGGTCTGACACCGTTCCACAGATCTCATACACCATGCACGGCAAAGGGCTGAAGCTGTGGCCAGGGACCATGTTGGCAGAGGTGGAAGGCCTGCTACACAACCACCACTCTCAGCCACAGAGGAGTTCCTGGCAAACCTGGCATCAGCCACCAGCTCACAGGAAAGCATCAGTACATATGTCATGGAGGTGAATGGCACAGAGTCCACAGCAGAGGAGCATCCAGGTAAGCCTCCAGTGGTCATCATTTTAATACTGTAGCATTCATAGTGGCAGCCTCTGCATACCTGTATGCATGTGTCAGGTCAATCTGCATTGTTGGTTGGGGTTTTGTAATGTACACAACATATTGTGAATGTCAGCAATTTGGGTAGTATCACAACTTGTAGTGTACATGTTGATAAATACACATATTATCCTGCACCATTGCCATATGTGTGTGTGTGTGCTGAAAACACCTCTCCCCCACAATTCCATAGGTACTTCTGGTGTGGCTGGGGAACTTGAACCTGTAGCCTGTGAGTGTGAACTATCATGTTATTGGTCACCTATACCCTAGGCATGTTAAGGGCTGCCAGTTTGCCATGCACACAACTATTAAGCATAACCATATTGCAATATGTGCCATGTTCACTTGTAGTGGGGTTCACTGAGTGCATCACATTGGTAATCACAGTAGCATATTTGCAGAAGCTGTAACATATTTCCACATAGTTTGGTATAGGTGTAGCCACTATGCTATACAGGGGTGCATTACTATTGTGAACATGGGTGCACTCTGTGTTAGGTGGAGGTCCATCATATACTCCAAGTTCTCATGTATCTCATAGGTATATAGTACTAGCAACATTAACTGGACATAGCTGCACTGCATGTTGTTGGGGCCTGTCCAGAGTGTGTCTTTTGTAGTCTGATTGTGTCTTGTGCATGGCATCAGTAAAAGGTGCGGTCTGTATAATGCCTATGTGGCGCCTCACGTGTGTGTGTGTGTGTGTGTGTGTGTGTGTGTGTGTGTGTGTGTGTGTGTGTGTGTGGATCATCAAACATTATAGTGCAAGAATTAATGTAGTCATGTTGTCTTCCTCTCACAGGTGACCATGGGGGTTGGAGTGTCCCCCCCTCAAAACCTGATGTTAGTGACTTGTCAGACACTGATAATGATGGCAGCCATTGTGAGACACTGGTAGAGTTGTTGGGGGCTGAATCTGTCCCATTGGTTGACATCCCACTTCTACACCCAGTGTCCTTGCACATGGTCAATATGCCCACACATATCCAGTCCCCAGCACCCACAGATATTGGGCAGTCAGAGGGTGGTGACATTGAACAGGGTAGTGTGGCAACTATGGCATCTGAGACTGTAGACACTAGGCATAGCTAGAGAGCTGGCAAGGTCCCACACAGGCAAATTGACAGGAGTGCTCAAAGAAGGACTGCTGTCCATCCAGCCCCTGTCAGAGGTGTCACAGCACATTACCTGATGCATGTTTCAATCCATCATGGAGGCATGGGCACATTGTGAATGGTACACCAGACGGATGCTCAGGGTCATGAATGCAACACTGCCCAGCATGCATGATACCCTCCATGGCATTGGTGATGCCTTACGTCATTTTGCTGATATAGCAGATAAATGGTGGGGTGAGACATTGTCAGTCCTTAACCGTGCAATGTCTGTGCTTGAACATGTGGTAGAAGTAGCGTGTCGGACACATGGCCATAGGTCAGCAACGACATCAGCTGAGAGCCCACATGGCTATGCACACTCATACTCCAGTAGTGGCAGTACCACCAGCACTAATGAACAGAGGGTGCTGTCCACACCGCAAAGTGGCAAGCCATGGGCACATGGCCCCTGGTGGTCCCATGAGGGACACAGAGCCAGCAGACACCGGTCACCATCAGAAAGTAGTACTGCCTCTGGCCTTGGGCATGCTGGTACCAGTGACACTCCTGGCAAAACCAGTTCCCTTGTTCATGGCTGGAGATGGTGGACTGTACATTCTGCCATGTATGGCCCATGACTGTCCAACATACCCTTGTGTAGGGCTAGCACATGGCTTGACTGTGTGCATGTACACACTCACATGTGACTGTCACATGCAGGTCACTGGCAGATGCACACAGCTCCTCTCCATGGCCCAGCTTACCAGCACCCCTCCAGACACACACATGATGTCAACTGTATGACACAGTCTAGGCTTTTGACAACCACACACCACACCCTGTGCACATGATGATACCTGCATCACATCCCTGTTATCCATACCATTGATGCAGGGACATGTTAATATGTGTCTGATGTACAGGGTGAATCTAGTACAGGTAATGGCATTTTTAGTGTAGTAGTGTTATGCCTTGTAAGGAGCTGCTACCAGTTATCATGTGTACACATCAAAGTGTATGCACCTTTGTGCCATGATGCTTTATTGTTGTTAGTACTGCTGACTGACTGTTGTCTCACAGACCTTATTTTGTTTCTGTTCCAGGTGTCTGCATGTGTAAGTCTTGGTGAGCGGCTGCCATTACAGAAGCTCGAGGTGGCGGGGTGGCAACACAGACACCTTTTCATCACCAAGGTATGTGTGGAACAGTGTGTGAGAGACAATGGGGGCAGACAGAGTAACCTTGCATGCATACCCCTTGACACAGCAAGCTAGTTCTGATACATGTCACTTGGGTGTTCCTTAGGATCACAGGAGGTTACTAGAGTACTGGACCAAGGTCCCTTATTTCACCCCCAACACAATCATCAATCAGCACATATTGGCCATGGCATTGATGGACATATGTTGGATCCCAGGGACAGATGTTTGTTTTTATTTCCCATCCACTCAACCTTGAAGCAGTTGAAGAGGTTCTGCATGGTACTGTGTTTAGCATGTTTGGGGAGTGCATTCATGAGACAGGGCAGCATCTGGTTGACAAACCTGTCTCTCCATCAACTTTTTGTGCTGTGTCATATGTGTTTCTTGCTTGTCGTGCTGGTAATGCACACAGGGTTATACTCTCATATATGAGGCAGCTGTTGAAGGGCTGATGATAACGTTGCCATCTAGACATGCCACAGACACCTGTGGACAACCTGACTGATATCCACTGGGGCAGTATTGATTAGAACCTGTCTGTGTAGCACAGCTGTTGAGAGCCATGGATGACCTTTGTGGGTGTTAACATAGCTTTTGCAGTTTCTGCTGATGTCTGCATAGGTACAAAGCAGACTGGCCATGCTGCTAATGTATTTTTGTACTGACTGAGGACTATTCAGAGGTAATGTCCACCTTTTGTCTGGATGCAGTCCCTTTACCTATGTGGTGAACCACATACAAGCCTTTTCTGACCACTACCACTACTTGTTGCCTGAATGCAGCATTGTTAGCATGCTGAGTACCCAGGTCTGTCATCGCAGTGTGTATGTTTATGGGGTTGCTGCTGATGTGGGAAATATTGGGGCCATGTCCTTGCTGTATGGTATGCTGACACTGTTGTCTGCATACAGCTTGAGGTCAGGACCTTGGTACCATTCCATACCCACTGCATGGCCCATTGCAGTGTGTTAACAGCAGTTTGTGGCTCAATGGCAGACTGCACACTACTTACAGTTGACACAGCCTTAGGCAGTACCTACATATGTGAGTGGTGGAAATTAACACTCAGGCCTAGATACATGTGGATCATTGGGGACAGCAGGTAGTCACAGGGCCTACACATGTCTACATATTGCACGCACATAGGCAACACAGATTGTGGTTGACACCTTATCAAATGTGGACTGTAAAACACGTCTTGTAGTAACGTGACAGTTGGCAGGACATACCATACTTTTGGCAAGTGCAACACATAGGATGGCCTTTGGTTTGCTCATATGACAGTTTCTTTGTGTGACATTACCTTAGCTTACACTATATGTCATGACATTAAGGTGCTTCTGATGTGCAGTAACTGCTCTATGCAATTAGTAGACAACTTCATGAAATGTTTGTTGTCCTACCCTCTGGGGACCTCTGTATTGTTTGAGTTGTTGTCACAGGTTGCACCTTGCCAAACATCAGCTGCAACCTGCAGGGTGGTACAGATGGTGGCCATACCTCTCACCTGTACATATTTCTGCAGACTGTCCTGCTGTTTGCCACATATTTTATTTATATTTGTCATAACATTGCATTTTTCTGTCAAATTACTGAAAAATCATGAAAGACTAACATTAGAGATTAATGATGGATATTGTCATGTCATAAGTCATACCATTTGGAAAACGCATTCACATGCACAACTTGTTCTGATATCTACTTTCCATGAGTGTCACAGCAATATGTAAAGGTTGTGCTCAGTGTTTGGCCTTTGCCCCACTTTTCTGTATGGCTTTAACCAGATGTCTTTCTGTGAGGGATTGAGAGGTATGCTGGTGGCCATAACACAGTTAGAGTGCTGCAAGGGAATATATATACATACACACAAACACACCCACTCATGACCTGGTCTTGTTGACAGTAGAACCTCTACCTGCCTAGTTTTACATATGATAGTGCTATATATATAAAACACAAGCACCACAGAGCTACTATAGTTTTGCAGTGTCTGCCACTACTATTCAGGTGGGTGACAATTGGAGGGGTTATTAGGATTACTAATGGAGGTTAATAGGCCCTTAACATGGTAAAGCCATCTCAAACACATACTGCTGCATGGGGACATGCATTAAAACACACATACACACAGAGTTGACACATTTCAGATTACAACACTTACCTATCTTGTTATGCACAATATAGATCAACATGACTATCGCGCCTCAGTGCCTTTGTGTCATAAAATGTGTAACTGTGCATCTAAGGTGGATGACATCTGTACGGACCCTGAGTAGGTTGGTAATGGCGAAGTTAACAGGGTGGAACAGGCACACAAAATGGTATAATCATCACATACACACAGGCAAGACAGCCACAGGGGTTATGCATAAAAAACACATACACTCACACAGTTGTCAATACTCAGATTAGAGCCCATACCTATCTATTTGTATGTACTATAGTGCTAAGTACATATCACCTGCACCACAGACATTATATGCCAGAGGCATAACTCACAGCCTCTTACAGCAATTAATCTTCTTTGACAGATTGGTCCTTCAGACTGGAAACCTTCACTTTGCCTTGGATCAGACAGGCCAGGTGGCTTAAAACCATACGGGGGAAAAAAAACACATTGGTTCTTCTTATTTGAAAAGCCCTCTGACTGAATTGTCCTATAAAAGAGGCCAGCCACTTTCTGATCTGCGACTAAAGGACGGGTTTTTCACAAACCAGGTGAACAATCATGAAGGCTCATGTAAGGTGACTCTACCTTTTTTTTTCTGTTTTAGATCAGGGACTAGATTTGCATTGTTTTTGTCAGGACTGTATTTTTTTTTACAAGTCAGGGACAGAAAAGATTACTGTCTTGTCATAGATCAGGGAAACAGAGCAGGTAGGCAGTCATTCTGAAGAGACTATAACAAAATCCATGGTACCACATTAAAAATAAGGAGTTACATAATGATTAAAAGGTTAGAACAAAATGGGTAATAATTGCACAAAAAGACCCCAAAATCCGCTGTTAACCGAAGACGCGAAATACATGCAGTCACAGCGTGCTAATAATATTAAATACTACTCAAAATGGTTTAATAAGTATGAATTTGATGGTAAATTAGAAAAATCCTTGCTTGTTAAACTTATCAAACAGCTTAAAACCGATTCCAGAGGTCGGGTAAAAAAGCAGCGCCAATTAGGAATTCCTCAAGCACACAGGTAGATTAAGGAAGTAAACCATAGGGAACAAAAAAACAATAATTCAAAATCAATGTTTTTAGATAAGAAGGACAATAACTTAGTAATAGCATCAGGCCTTCTGCCTCCATTACCAAAATATGAAGCAAGTGAACAAGTTAGTCCACCCCCACGATATCCTGCTGTTACAGTAAATAGAGACACTACAAAAGCAAAACCGTTTATTAGAGATCCCATAGAGACCAGGTCTCAAACACGGGCAGGTAATTCAAAAGGGGACATTAAATTATATCAAATGGGTAAAAACTCACGATCTATGAGTGAAAAAAAAAATATGCCCACTCATAGAAGTACCTAATCCTCAGGCAGGGCAAGAAGGTCAGGACCCAACTATTCTAGTGTACAGACCCTAGACTCCGGAAGACATCCGGAAAGCCACTGATGGAATTCCCCATCCAAAAGTTAATTTTAGAAAGTTCTTAGAAGATTTACAAGGAATGAGGCTGAGTTATAATTTAAACGGAGAAAAGGTAGAAAAAGTAGTCAGACAAATTGTGGAACCAGATTGCCACGTAATTAGTGGCAACTGGAATCCCCATAACGCTGCGCTCAGGCCCCTCCCACATAGCAGTGCAGAGCTAGACAACAGAGTGAAAGGTCTTACAGACCGAATCTCTGAAAAATGGAAGCCTAGGGCAGACTGGACTTGCATTAATCAATGCATCCAACAAGAAGGTGAAACTATTGACAGATATTATGCCAGACTGTTAGAATGTTTTAATAACCATTGTGGAATGCAGGTTCCTGAAGATCAGACACAAGATTCCCCATATGAGCAGCAGTTATAGAATGCAATTTTGAAAGGCAGCATTGCACCCATAAGCAGTTTTATTATGAAGCACATGGTAGATCATCATACAAGCAGGTTGCAGCCATTATTTGAATATGCTAGGCATGCCAAAAGGCACTTTAATAGCAAAAAGAAAAAGAAAGCCCAAGTATTTTCTGTAGAAGATAGAGCAGAAGTTTATGTAGTACAGTCTGGGAAAAAGGGCAAAAGAAATGCCAAGGGAAACAAACAATCTGATCAGAGGACTTTGAAGGGTGAAAGAAAAGGGGTGAATGTTTTAAATGCGGAAAAAGGGACACTTGACAAGGGATTGCAAAAAAAAACAAGAGGGCAAACACAGAGGAAAACAAGGAGGTTGAGGACTGACTATATGATAGTCAAGAATCACTAGAAGGGGATAGCAGAGAAAGGACAAATGAGAATGTGATAGAGGGAGTACAGAATGTGACAGAAGAAATAAAGAAAGTACAGGAAGTTACAGATAGTGAAGAAAATGAAATATTGGATTTAGCTTTATTGAGCTTAGAGCTCTATTTAGCAGACATGAAACCTGACGTTACACTCCTGGTAGAAGGGAGGGAGGTCAAATTCTTGTGTGACTCAGGGGCATCACGGACCCTGATACATCCCTCCAAACTGCCAGAGAATTCAGAGTCACCTGATTACATACTAGTGAAAGCAGCTAATGGACAGCTGTATCGGGAGCCCCTCTCCCATAATATTGTAATAACTGATCCTGTTTCAGGATTGACCCAGAAAAGCAAAATTGTTGTTTCTGCAAAATGCCCAGTAAACCTCTTGGGCAGAAACCTTATGCAGTTATTTGGTATAGCAGTAGTTCCGACTATGCAGGGTATGGAAGCACAGCGACAAATTAATACCTTTGCAGTGCAATCATTGGGTGAAATGTTTTATTAGTACAGCCAGGACTTGGTTATGACTGGTCCAGGGACAGTGACCGAAGAGTTGATGAACGTAGCTATCAGCAAGTTCCCCTCCCTTGACATTGATAAACAACATTTGTTGCACTGTACTCTGTATTATTGTAAGACACCAGGACCTGATAAGGAATATGAGCAAGAATTGTTTAGAAATTGTGCAAACAGATTAATATTATGTAATCTGTATTGGGACATGAAAGGGAACAGTGTAGCCAGCTGTTCATTGCCCCAGAAGTTCTTTGCACTCTATAAATCTAATCGATTACCACATGTTAGCTTAACTAAGGACAAGAATGTAAAATGGGTAGACCTAGGAGAAAAAGTCACGATATGGGAAAATCAGACAGAGTTAGAACTGTCAGAACAAGAAATACAAAGGCAGAAGTTGAATTGGATAACTCAGACCCACCCAGCCATTCCCTTGCAGTCTAGCAATGACAGCTGATTAGCACTCCTATTAAAGGAGGAAGAGAATGCCTTACAAAATATACCAGAAACTCTTTGGTCAACAGGAAAGTCAAATGTAGAACTTATTCGTACAGTGGGACCAGTTACTATCACACCAAAGTCAGCATTTAGACCACAGAAAAGACAGTATCCCTTAAGAAAAGATGCAGAGGTAGGAATCAAACCTATTATAGCAGCTTTACTCAAGGAAGGGATGCTGGTGGAATCTCCTGATTTACCATGTAACACACCCTTATTTCCTGTTAAGAAAGTGAATGGAGAGTGGCGTATGGTCCAAGATTTACAAGCTGTGAATGACGCAGTAATACCAAGGGCACCTACGGTGCCAGACCCACACACCCTGTTAAATGATTTAAAACCTCAACAGAAATATTTTTCTGTGGTAAATATCAGCCATGCGTTCTTTTCGATACCGATATACCCTGACAGCCAATATTGGTTTGCATTCACATTTCAGGGGAAAAGGTATACATATACGCGACTACCACAGGGATATTGTGAAAGTCCAACAATATTCTCACAAGAAATGGCAAGCAACTTGGTGGGATTTACCCCACCGAGAGGCAGTCAGATTTTACTTTATGTTAATAATATCCTGCTGGCGGCCCCACCCAGCAAGATTGCAAAGAAAATACCATAGCGCTATTACAATTTTTCGCCACTGAGGGACATAAAGTAAACAAAAATAAACTGCAGCTTTGGAGAAAACAAGTTAAATACCTAGGATATGTAATATCCAAAGAGGGTAGGACATTAGATGAGGACAGAAAAGTAGCAATTTTACAAGCACCAAAACCCACTACCAAGAAGGAAATTATGTCCTTCCTGGGTACGACTAATTTTTGCCGGAGCTGGATTTCAAACTACACCTTGGAATATGCACCGCTGACTAACCTGATATATAAAAAGCCTATGGCAACACAGGATTTGTTACATTGGACACCAGAAGCAGAATCTGCTTTCTGCAAACTGAAACAGTTAATAGCATCCTCATTAGTTTTAGGATTACCAAACTATCATAAATGTTTTTTTCCAAACTGTAGATTGTAAGCAAGGTTATATGACATCAGTGTGAATACAGCAGCATGGGGACAAGCAAGACCCTATTGCTTATTACTCATCACAGCTAGACCCAGTGGCACGGTCTTTACCCCATTGTGTACAAGCAGTAGTTGCAGCTGCAATGGCAGTACAGGCTTCGGCCTCAGTAGTTTTGTTCCACCCTCTCACATTGAGAGTGGCTCATGCAGTCACAATTATTTTACTGCAAGAGAAGGTAGCATATCTTTCCCCTGCTAGGCATCTATCCTGAATGACTATATTGTTGAGCCAACCTCATATGACAATTGAACGATGCATGACTTTGAACCCTTCTACATTGCTTCCAACCCCTGCAGATGGCACACCACACAGCTGCCTGCAGGCAATTGAGCAAAAGACACTGCCTAGAAAAGATCTCACAAATGTCCCCTTGAATGATGTCGAGGTGACATACTACGTGAATGGCTCGTGCAAAAGGGGTCCTGCATGGCAGAACCTAGTAGGATATGCAGTAGTTTATAATACTGAGATTATAAAAGTGAAACCCTTACCACACAATTTATCTGCACAGGCAGCAAAATTGATTGCCTTGACACAGGCATGTACCTTAGCAAAGGGTAAATGTGTGAACATTTTTACTGGCAGCCAGTACGCTTTCTCTACTGTACATGTTTTTCCGTAACAGTGGAAAAATCGAGGAATGATAACATCTACTGGCAAACCAATCAATCTTGCACAGCTTATTTTAAATCTTTTAGAATCTATTCAGTTACCTCAGAAAGTAGCTATTTGTAAATGCACAGCTCATACCAAGCAACAGGATAAAATTTCAAAAGGTAATGCGAGAGCTAATACAGCTGCAAAGCAGGCAGCTTCATAAGTATTTCTTTTGAATGAGAAATTACAACCCTCTGAGATTTTAGACTTAGAAATGTTAAAGACAATGCAGACACTTACTACACAGGCTGAAAAACAAAGATGGGTAAAATGAGGAGCAATTCTCGAAAAGGGGCTGTACATCTTTAAAGAGGGGAAACCGATATTACCATCTAATTTGTTTAGATATGCAGCTTTGTTGAGCCATGGGCAATGCCATGTTTCAACAGGGGGGATGGTACAGCTGGAGAACCCAGTGTTCATGACATATGGATTCTTAAACTACTCTAAAAGATTTTGTTTAATGTGCCACGTTTGTAATAAACATCATGCACAAGGGGCATTAAAGCCCAAGCAAGGGAGTTTCCCTAAACCACCATATCCATTTCATACTATCTGTATGGATTTCATAGAATTGAACAAATGTGAAAATAAGAAGTATTGTCTTGTCATTGTAGATATGTTTTCCAGATGGGTGGAAGCCTTTCCGACTAAAAATTAAGATGCGGCTACCATAGTGAAAATTCTCATTAAAGAAATTATCCCTAGATTTGACATTCCGGAAAGGATCTACAGTGACAACGGTACACACTTTGTAAACCAAACCATACAACAGTTAAGTAAACATTTCGGTATTTCTTTAAAAAATCATTGTGCATATCACCCGCAATCAGCAGGGTTAGTAGAGAGGCATAATGGGATTTTAAAGAGTAAGCTAAGGAAGTTAATAGTAGAAACACAGAGAAATTGGGTGCACTGTTTGCCCCTGGCACTGTTGAGCATGAGAACTATTCCAAATGCAAAAGGATTGACTCCTTTTGAAAAATTATTTGGAAGGGCTTATTATATACCTCAGTGTGGAAACCTCTCATGCCCACAGACCAGGAAGCCGACTGTACACTAGCAGAGTATATGAGAAATTTGTTGAATTCTAAACATCTGTTGCAATCAAATTCTGTTTCAGATAAAGAACAAACCAGACCATCAGAAGTGGCAGTGGCACCAGGCACCTGGATCTGGGTGAAAACAATAAAGAAGAAGAATTGGGCGTCACCAAAGTGGAAAGGTCCATATCAAGTGCTTCTGTCGACACCCACTGCAGCCAAGATCGCAGAGCATGCCTCGTGGATCCACCTGACCCACTGCAAACTAGTTAAGAACTTTGAACTGGACAAAAATCTTGTCGCATGTCAAGAGCAAAAATGATAGAATCCAGAACAAACTGGAATGCAGAACAACCATTTCCTCAGAAGTATTGCATAATCATCCTGTTAACTGTACTAGTGACAATAATCTTTTTGTTGTGGCCATTCCTTTTTCCAGCCACACAAACTGAACTGAATAAACGTGAAGCGTTACTCATAGACTGGCACCCAAACTTCAACACTTACCAGGCAATTAAATATGTGTATGCTGAGACTTTCAGTGTTTTGAATTGCTGGATTTGCACAGCTTTGCCGACAGCATACGGGGGATTATTAATGACTGCAGTCCCTAGGGGTCAACGAGACCTGGGAAAACTTAATTTATGATACCTCAACCATTACATCACAAGATAAAATAGCATTGCACTTGTCTGTTCCACAAAAGGGAACTGTGTGTTTTTATAAAAATGATACTTTTCAGGTGGGTTGGAGCAATTGCAATGTGACTGTTCTTTATAAATGTTCACTAAAGCTAACAATATGGTTCTTACTGTAATACAAACTATGATTCATTTCTTGAATTAATGCACAAATCAATTGATGAAGGAAAACATAATTCTATTCTTTATAAACAACTGTCTATAATTGATAGAAAAATGTTTCATGCAGGACGAGTGTATATTCATAGTAAAGTTACTACTAAAGTAGAGGACTGTTATTTTGTGTGTGGCAGAAAGGCATACAAATGGTTACCTGAGAATTAGTCCGGCAGTTGTTTTTTGGGCTACCTGGTTCCGGCCATACAACACACTGCAGTTTTACCTCAAGGGAAAATTCGGAATGTCCAAGAGGTCATCAAGAAACCCGTCAAGCAACCTAAAAATCCAGTGGGGAAAATTGATGAGCGCTGGAAAAACCATCATTCTATAGGCGATAAACTGACACACATGGACTTGAGTGACAGTGTTATATCGTGGGCAGGCATATCATCAGCATATGGAGCAGTGAAATCGATCTGGGAGCTGAGAAAACTGTCTAAACTTCTCAAAGTAATGAGCAATGCAACTTTTTCCTGCTCTCGAATTGGTGACTAATGAACTGAATGCCATGAGAACTGTAGTGCTTCAAAACCGCATGGCTCTCGACTTCACCCTAGCGAAGAGAGGTGGTACTTGCGCTTTAATCCAGGAGGAGTGCTGTTCGTATATTCCTGACCATAAACATGAGATGCACAATCATATTGAGGTAATTCAGCAAGTGTCGGCCATGACCAAACCAGGACCAAACCCACTGACGGACTTTTTCCAGAAATGGTTTGGGGGGATGGGATACTATCCTAATGAACATCCTGATTGCATTTTGTGTAGTAATGCTCCTATTGGAAGTATGTGTTTGCTGTGGCATCTCCTGCATGAAAAGACTGAATAAAGACCTTATAGACATGTCAGTTTCTGAAACCTTATATCAAAGTGCTGAGTTTGAAGAACTATTGGAAAACTGAAATGCTTTCATAAGTTTAAACTGAATGACTCTCTTAACTGCAAATCCTGAGTAAGAAGAGGTTAGGAGAAGAAAAAACTGTTTATGCTTATTTTGAAAGTAGAATAAAAGTATTAAAAGGGGGGAAATGTCAGAAAAATATGTATTAGTAATATGCTTAGTGCATTTAAGGCTTGAAAAGGGTTAACACATTTATTCTTTTTCACACTGCATAAAATCTGTATGAATTGCAGAAGATTTCTAACCTTGTATTGTCATGAAATATGCGCAGCGATTGCTTATGCTTTAGAAATTTACAGGAAAGCAGATAAGTTCTGCTTGTGTCAGGAAAATAATGAATAGATGTATTAATGTCATGAGACTTAGAGAAGGAGTTCCGTTTGTGCTGCGAGAAAACACACAGCTGCAGAAGCTATAAATAATCAGAACAAAGACTGCTTGAAAATATGAACTGCAATCAGCATTTGCTTGTGTCTAAGTTAGAAAAGTACCTTGAAATGTAACACATGTATTAGAACTACACAATAGAAGCTTGTAATGGGCTAGGGCCCACCAAGGCCAGGTTGTTTTTCTCAAAATGTTTTTCATAAATCCAATCATGTCAGCAGAAAATCTGAGTAACATCTGCTGTAGAACAATACTGAAAGTTGTGTTTGATTACATCAGCCATAGAAGGCAATGTCTTGTAGAACAGTATAAGAATAACATACTTCCTGTTAGTAGTTAGGCAAAATCCTGTATTTGCATGTTTTTGTCTCCTTGCAGCAAGTTATTAAATGTGCCTTAACTGAACCTTACGTGTATTGGTCTTTGAAGTTTTTTCCTTTGACAGTCTTGGGAATGCCTTCATGGATGGTGGGAGAAATCCCCCAAAATAGGGACACTTCTCACATATTGCTCTTAGAAACCTAGACATGTGATAGGGTAACAGGTTTTGCATCAGTATGATGTTTCAGAAGGGTATGATGTCTGAATCTGACATGTCTGTTACTATTTGTGATGTCAACTCTTACAGATTTGCCACTAATGTGACATAAAACCCCATTGTTATGAGACATGGACCACATATATGTTGCAAACAGCTGGACATTCTGCATACATCTGTACAGATGAGTGCTATGGCCTGTAGACTTTAAATTGGTGCATCTAAGGTGGATGACATCAACAGGCCTTTTAAAGTAATGCCATGGGGAGGGTGTCAACAGGCCTTAAAATTTTTATTTTTTTATTTTTATTTTACATTTGTTGACCGGGCTAGTCTAACTGGACATATATCCATTTTCAGTAGAGGCCCGGGGAGAAAAGCTCCAATTACACAAAGTAAACAATCATTTACAAATAAAAAAACAATGATAAGCATAATACAGAAAATACCAGTGTAGACTTATGTAAGAATTTAAGAAAAACTAAAACTGGCAAAAAGCATGTAAACAGAAAAAAAAGTCAGATATAAGTAAAATACAAGGTATGGAATATTCTAAAGTTAGATTAATAAGAGACAGATAAGCAGAACACAAGGTGGGAAAATATTGGTGAGAAAAAAAATGCTAAGGTAGAGTCAATATCAAAGATATAACAGTCGACTATTAAACCTATTATTTAGA
Organism: Protopterus annectens; assembly: GCF_019279795.1. Lineage (NCBI taxonomy): Eukaryota > Metazoa > Chordata > Ceratodontiformes > Protopteridae > Protopterus > Protopterus annectens. The sequence continues at coordinate 1,264,876,138 of NC_056735.1, forward strand.
GGACCAGTAAGGGGAGAGGGGGGAAGTTGGGAAATAATGAAGTAATTTCAGTCAGGGTTAGCACAAGGACATAACCACTGGGATTTAAGATGTTCTTTGATATGTCTTTTGAAAAGGGATGTAGAGTCTAGGTTAGTTATTTCATGAGGGAGTTGATTCCAGAATTTCCCGACAGAGTTAGAAAATAATGAGTCCCCAGCTTTATTATATGATTTAGTCAAGGCAACTAGGAGATTATTAGCAGAGCGTAGTGTGGCTAGGTTTTTATATAGTGAAATTAGTTTTTTTAAGGCTAGGTGTAGCATCAGGGTTGTGAAGGGACTTATGAATGATAAGTAGTTGTTGATAGAGTATGTGGTTATTTAGCTCTAACCAATCTAGTTGCTTGAGGTTGTGACAGTGATGAGTTCTGAAGGGGTTAGCAGTAATGAATCTAGTTATACTATTGTAACAGGTAGATAGTTTGGTAAGGTTGGTTTTAGATAAGTTAGTATATATAGCAGAGGCATAGAAAAGGGTGGAGATCAGGTGGGTCTGGGCCATGGTTTTTCTGGCTGCAGGGGTAAGAAAGGGTTTAATTCTGTAGAGAGTACCTATTTTTTTGTTAACTGATTTAATGGTGTTGTTAATATGGTCATCAAAATTAAGATGGTTATCAATAGTTGCACCTAATAGGCGAGTGGTCATATCTGGGTTAATACAGGTAGCATTATTAGAGGAGATAGTGAAGAAAGGAGTTGGAGATTTGTGTGTAGGAGTAAAGAGAAGAAGTTTTGTTTTTTTGGCATTAAGAAGGAGGGAGTGTTCCATAAACCATTTTTCTACATTATGGAAGACTGTTTGGGTGAGGGACTGGAGGGAGTAAACATTATTAGCAGCACAGATTAAAGTTGAATCATCAGCATATTGAATGCAGATGGCTTGGGGTATGTTCAAGTGCAAGTCATTGATAAATAAAGAAAAAAGAAGGGGACCTAAGATTGAGCCTTGTGGAATCCCAATGTTTACTGGGAGTAAGGAAGAAAGGTTGTTGTCCCATAGCACTGCTTGTTGCCTGTTTTGGAGATAACTCCTAAACCATTGAAGTGCTTGTGAGCCAAGAGAATAGAGATTTAGCTTGTCAAGGAGTATATTATGGTTAACCATATCAAAGGCTTTTGACAGGTCTAGGAATAGTGCTGATGAGAAAAGATTATTGTTCCTATTATTATTTATAGCATCAGAGAAGGAAAGGAGGGCAGTTGTAGTGCTGTGAGAAGGTCTAAAACCATGTTGACAATTGGCTAGAAGTTTGTTTTGCAGAAGGTAGTTAAGAAGTTGTTTGTGTATACTTCTTTCCATAATCTTTGCTAATGGGGAGAGTAAGGCAATAGGGCGAAAGTTTGAGAACTCAGTAGAGGAGCCCCCTTTGTGTAGAGGAATTATATGAGATATTTTCCATATGGAGGGAATTTTTCCTTCAGAGATAGTTCTATTAATAAGTATGGATATGGGATAGTCTATAGCTTCTGCAGCAATTTGTAGGTATTCTGATAGGAGTTGGTCAGTGGATGGGGTGCAAGGTTTAAGTTTTTTGAGAAGCTTATAAATAAGGGATGTAGCAACAGGTTGAATGTGAAAGGTATCAGATGAGGCATTAGAGGTATTAGGGCAGGTAGTAGTAGATGTGGGTAATGAATTTGCTAGGGTTTGAATGGCTTCTGTAAAATACTTGTTAAAGGAATCTGGGATCTAGGAGGAATTGTTGAGGTTAATGCCTGAAGGGGTAGGAGTAGTAGAATGTCCTGGTTTAAGAAGTTTGTTAATACCTGACCAGAATTTTTGAGGGGTGTGTTGACTCGTTTGTTGAAGGTGGAGATAATATTCCTTTTTGTCTTTAAGAGTATCTTTCTTAGTAGCCTTTCTTAATTGTTTAAAGAGGAGGTGATCAGATGTACATTTAGTAGCTCTCCATTTAGCCCAGATTTTATTTCTTAGGTGCATTTTTTGCTTAGTTTGTTTAGTTAGCCAAGGTGCCGATTTAGATCTTATCCTAGTAGAGTGAATGGGAGCATGATAGTTAAGGATTTGTAGAAAGTGGGTATTAAAGTAGGTCACTGCTTCATTTAGTTCAAGGATAGTCAGTGGAGACCAGTCACATGCTTTCAATTCCGTCAGAAAGTTATCCGGGTTGAAGAATTTATTTGAGTGGGATATCTTGACTTTATGGGTAGTTGGGATATGCAATTTTTGTCTAATAACATAAGTAAGCATATGGTCTCTAATATTATCGGGAAGCGTTCCTGGGGTGTAAATGTTAGGATGGTTATTAGTAAGGATCCAATCAAGAGTAGTTTCTTTTTAATTAGGTTTATGGATTTTAGTTGGAGAGGTTATTAATTGAGAGAACCCATAGAGGTTTATATGGCTAGTAGGGTGCTGGGATGAACAGGTTATCCAGTCAATGTTAAAGTCACCAAGTATAATGGTTTCCTGGGGTAGTTGATTAGAGAGTGAACTAAGTAAGTTTTCTAGAATATGGGTATTATTTCCCGGGGGAAGGTACATACAAATTAGATATATTGATTTGTTGTTGTTAATTTGAAGTTTGATAGAAAGTATTTCGGTTTTGGAGTCTAGTGAAGGAAGTTCATTGTAGGGGGTGACTTGGAGATTAGATTTATAGATAATGGCAAAGCCTCCTCCTTTCTTCTTTAATCGGTCACATCTAAGTATATTATAGCCTGGAGGGGTGATTTCCTGGTCTTGAGTAGAGGGTTTTATCCAAGTTTCTGTAAGACATAGAATGTCAAATGAGTGTAGGTCCAGGAGTGCATGAAGGTGGTGAGTTTTGTTGTTTATACTTCTAATATTAAGGTGAGCAATTAGAAGGGAGTTGGCTGTTTTAGTACATAGCAATGGTGTTGGGGAGGTATTATTGTTTATATTAAAGTTAGAATTAGAATTGGGTCCAGGGTTAGGATGAATATCTCCATGTAGGAGGAGATTATGCTGGGAATCAAAATGGAATTTGGGGGTCTTAGGTGAGTTATAATGATTCTTTTTGTTTAAGTAAAATGACACATGAGTTTTTCTGTGGTATTTTGGTAGTAGATAGTTGGAGGAACAGGTTATGTTGCTGTGACTGAGTGTGTTGAAAGAAGAGGTTGGTAAAGTTTGTTGGAGATGAAGATTTTGTTCATGTAGAGAGATATTTTCAAAGAAGGTGAAATAATAAGGTATGGTTAGGGTGGCTATAGTAGTGGTAAAAAGTAGGATATATGTGAAAAAAGCTTTGAGTAAAGGAGACATAGTAGAGGGTAAGTAGCAGGTGAATGTAGCTTGTGATAGAATGTCAGATTAAGAATAAGTAGAGATGAGCTAATTTACAGTGAAGGGTTTTCAGTGAAAGGGAGAAAAAAGGAGAACAGCAAAGGAAAAAGGAGAGGTTATAATTAATAGGTAGGTACTATAGAATAGGAATACAAAGTAAGGCAAGGGCAGGAAAAAGGAAAAAGTAAATATGTGGGAACAAAGAGATAGAGTTAAATAGGTGATGAAAGGGAATGGGAGTTTGAACTAGAGATAGTATTTGGAGATGGGTGGCTCCTGGGGAGCGGAATGCAGATAAGAAGATATAATTCAGGGAGATAAGGTTAGCTGTAAGAAGGTTGGGGATTGGTTGAGAGAAATAGGGGGAGTGGCTGGTGAGGTATAAGTGTAGGACCCCCTGGGGTGGGTGGGAATTGGGGGTAGGGAGGGGAGCGGAGCGGGGCCAGAGCAAGTAGAGACAGAGTGAGTGGAGACAATCAGTGAGCAGCAGGACACAGGGAAAGATAGCGAAGCAAGTGAGTAGCTGGTAGCAAAGCAGAATGGGGAGTAGAGCAGAGAGGAGAGGGGAACTATGGAGCGCTAAAAGTTATGGTAGGTAGGAGAAAAGAGGGTATAGCCTAGAAACAGAAAGTGAGGTAGAAGGGGGAGAAATCAGGCTAATAGGCACAGAATGAAAAGGGGAGAAGACAAAGGAAGTTCTATGTGCAGAGACTAAGAGAGAATTGGGGAAAGAGTAAAGGCACCAAGCCTAATGTACACTGGTACCTAGTGGGCAAAAATGGAAGTAGTGGCAGGTAGCCAGAGAGAAGAAACCACAGATGGAAAGGAAAGGTAGGTAGCGAGGGGTAGATCTTGCAGAAGGCTAAATTCAGGGAGGGGGGGACTGGCAGCTGGCTTTCTGGACCCAGAGGCAAAAAAATGTTAAAAGGTGTAATTACAGTATGAATTATACAGATTCGCCTTCAAAATGGGTCAGGTGTAAAAACATACTTAGTAACTTCAGTACAGTCAGGTGGGAGCACAGGGCAGCAGAAAATAGTGGATGGTCACTTTGGTAAGGCTTGAGGTGGTTCAAGGGTCCTTAGGAGCAGGCAAGTTCCTTAATACAATGTTGAGGAGAGATTGCTAGGGGGGAAAAAAGGTAAGAAGAAGGGAATTAAAAAAGGAATACAGTTTCAAAAAAAAAGACAGACCTAAGTATACAAATACAAAGAGGTAATTCACAATTCAACAGTTCTTTGAAAAACACATAGTATACATTTAGACTAACTTGCACTAAGATTGGGTTAAGTACTTCAGCTGAGCAAAAACAAACAGGCTGTAGAACTTATTCAAGTATATTAATGCCCAGGTAACAATTACTAGACTGTAATCACCTTTAGGAAGGACAATTACTCCCAGGGTTGTATTAACTAGAATATTCTAAGATAAGGAGTAGAACCTCACCCTAGCAGCAAAACAGACCCTAAAACATGTCAAAGTATCATAAAGCACAGTTACAAATTACTAAAGTAAAAATACAAAATACAATAACTTGCAAATACAAAAGAAACACCCACCCTTGCCCTTCTTGAACAAGGGAAGAGGGTATGTAGATTTGTGTAGAAGAATTGGATGGAGCCAAAAAGATCGTTTTACAATCTGCGCAATACTGACCACGTGGGAGGAACCACAGGCGAAGTAACTGTTAGCAAAAAAACCCCTTACCAGTTACAAATGAACACTAAAATATACTACATAACACTAACCAACCAAAAGAGTGAGAGCGACGTCTAGTGATAATTACAAACTAAAAACTATCAGACTGAGAGCCAGGTGTAGTGAGTGGTGCTAACTAAAACTGATTAGAGAGAGAGTGATATGTTGGAAATGCAGAGCTATGCAAGCGTTAGGCGGCAAAAAAAACTACTGTTCCTACTAGCTGTTCGTCCTATAAATGAGTTATATTTGCTGCTAGCTGAGTTTCTTCAGTTAGTCAAGACACAGAATATAATACCAGGTCAATTAAAATCAAATAAACATAGTGAGAGCAAACCAAAATAACACAATATAATATGCCAAACAGAGTCGCTAATTACAGCATTCCATGTCGCCAGAGAGTTCTCTGCAGAGATACACTAGCCAGTAACAACCGCGAGGTACTGTTTGCATGTCCTGCACGGTAAAACACCCAACATTCGAGTCGCTCAGCAGTAATAAACCATGACAATGTTTAGGAAGCAGTACCAGATCAAAGACACAGTTTAAACACAAAACATATGATACGCTAAGCAGAAAAGTACATTAAATGATTTGGAAGCAGTACAAGGTCAAAATACACATATATCCAGTAACAAGTGTGAGATAAGTTGTACTTACAGCTTATTAGCGTATCTCAAGGGTCAGGGCACGCAGCAGCCAGGTAAAAGTGGGGATAGTAAAGGAAGGCGCCACAAAAGGTTCAGCTCTATATGCCCTCAGGGCAGGAAGTGAGGTGAGAATGGGAGGGGCAGAATCAGATAGGTAAGATAGATAAGGGAGGGCCCAGGTAATCCCCTAGGGTTGGAAATAATACCAAGAAGGTAAGCATGAGGTAATACAGGACGGCAGAGCAAGTAGAGACAGAGTGAGTGGAGACAATCAGTGAGCAGCAGGACACAGGGAAAGATAGCGAAGCAAGTGAGTAGCTGGTAGCAAAGCAGAATGGGGAGTAGAGCAGAGAGGAGAGGGGAACTATGGAGCGCTAAAAGTTATGGTAGGTAGGAGAAAAGAGGGTATAGCCTAGAAACAGAAAGTGAGGTAGAAGGGGGAGAAATCAGGCTAATAGGCACAGAATGAAAAGGGGAGAAGACAAAGGAAGTTCTATGTGCAGAGACTAAGAGAGAATAGGGGAAAGAGTAAAGGCACCAAGCCTAATGTACACTGGTACCTAGTGGGCAAAAATGGAAGTAGTGGCAGGTAGCCAGAGAGAAGAAACCACAGATGGAAAGGAAAGGTAGGTAGCGAGGGGTAGATCTTGCAGAAGGCTAAATTCAGGGAGGGGGGGGACTGGCTGCTGGCTTTCTGGACCCAGAGGCAAAAAAACGTTAAAAGGTGTAATTACAGTATGAATTATACAGATTCGCCTTCAAAATGGGTCAGGTGTAAAAACATACTTAGTAACTTCAGTACAGTCAGGTGGGAGCACAGGGCAGCAGAAAATAGTGGATGGTCACTTAGGTAAGGCTTGAGGTGGTTCAAGGGTCCTTAGGAGCAGGCAAGTTCCTTAATACAATGTTGAGGAGAGATTGTTAGTAACTTCAGTACAGTCAGGTGGGAGCACAGGGCAGCAGAAAATAGTGGATGGTCACTTAGGTAAGGCTTGAGGTGGTTCAAGGGTCCTTAGGAGCAGGCAAGTTCCTTAATACAATGTTGAGGAGAGATTGTTAGTAACTTCAGTACAGTCAGGTGGGAGCACAGGCAGCAGAAAATAGTGGATGGTCACTTAGGTAAGGCTTGAGGTGGTTCAAGGGACCTTAGGAGCAGGCAAGTTCCTTAATACAATGTTGAGGAGAGATTGTTAGTAACTTCAGTACAATCAGGTGGGAGCACAGGGCAGCAGCAAATAGTGGATGGTCACTTAGGTAAGGCTTGAGGTGGTTCAAGGGTCCTTAGGAGCAGGCAAGTTCCTTAATACAATGTTGAGGAGAGATTGTTAGTAACTTCAGTACAGTCAGGTGGGAGCACAGGGCACCAGAAAATAGTGGATGGTCACTTAGGTAAGGCTTGAGGTGATTCAAGGGTCCTTAGGAGCAGGCAAGTTCCTTAATACAATGTTGAGGAGAGATTGTTAGTAACTTCAGTACAGTCAGGTGGGAGCACAGGGCAGCAGAAAATAGTGGATGGTCACTTAGGTAAGGCTTGTGGTGGTTCAAGGGTCCTTAGGAGCAGGCAAGTTCCTTAATACAATGTTGAGGAGAGATTGTTAGTAACTTCAGTACAGTCAGGTGGGAGCACAGGCAGCAGAAAATAGTGGATGGTCACTTAGGTAAGGCTTGAGGTGGTTCAAGGGTCCTTAGGAGCAGGCAAGTTCCTTAATACAATGTTGAGGAGAGATTGTTAGTAACTTCAGTACAGTCAGGTGGGAGCACAGGGCAGCAGAAAATAGTGGATGGTCACTTAGGTAAGGCTTGAGGTGGTTCAAGGGTCCTTAGGAGCAGGCAAGTTCCTTAATACAATGTTGAGGAGAGATTGAGCTTATTAGCGTATCTCAAGGGTCAGGGCACGCAGCAGCCAGGTAAAAGTGGGGATAACCAACACACATGACAGCCACAGAGATATTCTTTACACACACACACATAGACAGTTGGCTGCATTGATAGTCAAACCCCTATCTACCTAGTTGTATATTCTATAATGCTACCTACTTATTGCATGCACCAGGGAGCTTACATATGTAGAAAGTGTCCAACAGTGGCTCTAAGGTAGATGACATGAACAGGCCCTGTAAAGTAATGCAATGGGGTGTCACAGGCCTCAAAATAGTATAAACTACACACACAGGGGAAATACTTCTCTTGTACACACGCACACACACACACACACACACACACACACACACACACACACACACACACACACACACACACACACACACACACACACACACAGTATCACAGTTGCCAGTATTGAGATTAGAGCCTCTACTTATCCAGTTTTCTGTACTACAGTGCAACATCATTATCACGTGTGCCACAGAGATTATACACCTACAAACTGTCCAACAGTGCTTCTAAGGTGAATGACATCAGCAGGCATTGTAAGGTAGGGCAATTGGAAGTTTACTGGGTGGAAAAGGCCTCAAAATGCTCTAACCTAGAGACACACACACAGTTTTCAGTGCTGAGATTAGAACCCCTACCTAGCCAGTTGTATGTACTATAGTATGACATACTTACAGCATCCATCACAGTGCTTATTGGGATGAAGAGTGTCCAAAGGTGCTTCTAAGATGAATTACATCTGCAGGCCTTGTAAAGCAGGGCAATGGGAGGTTTACTGGTTGGAAAGGGGTTGGGATGGTGGCTTAATGGCTAAGGTGTTTGCCTTATAAACACAAGGCGCAGGGTTTGAGTCTCACAAGGAATAATTGGCTAGGTTTAAAATGGCTTTCAAGGGCAGTTAGCTTAGTACTAAACTATGAACCTATGAGCCTATGAACTATGAACCTATGAAATCAAAATGCTTTAACCTAGAAACACATGCATACAGTTCCCAGTGCTGAGATTAGAATCCCTACCTATCTAGTTGTATGTACTTTAGTGCTAAGTACTTATCATGTGCAAAATGGAGATGACATAGCGAAAGAGTGTCCGAAAGTGCTTCTAAAGTGAATAACATCTGCAGGCCTTGTAAAGAAGGACAATGGGAGGTTTACTGGGTGGAAAAGGCCTCAAAATGCTTTAACCTAAAAACATACACAGAAAGTTGCCAGTGCTTGGATTTGAACCCCTACATATCTAGTTGTATGTATTATAGGGCTACATACTTATCACATGTGCCACGGAGATTGTATGGGTAAAGGGTGTACAAAGGTGGTTCTAAGGTGAATGACATCAGCAGGCCTTGTAAAGTAGAAGAATGGGAGGTTTACTGGGTGGAAAAGACCACAAAATGATTGAACCCAGAAACACACACGCACACACACACACACACACACACACACACACACACACACACACACACACACACATACAAGGCAGGTGACGTGAGATTATAACCCCCTACCTCACTACTATTACACAATGGAGCTCACCTTTGTACTGGCATGTGCCAGTGGTAACAACTGAGTGAAAATGTCTGCAGGTAAGCCTTTCAGGGTGTTTCTCTCTCTATGCCTCTGTATGTCTCTCTCTCTCTCTCTCTCTCTCTCTATATATATATATATATATATATATATATATGTCTCTGTCTGTCTCTCCCTCCCACTGTCTCTGCCTGTCTATAACTGATATATTTGTATATGTTACCTATATATATGTATATCTATCACACTCAACAGATGCAGATATATCAATATCTGCCACCTCCAGATAGCTGAGGGTAATCCTGTCTAATGGGGGTGGGGAGAGACAGTTAAGGTCTACATAGTTGTCTGTATGCAAAGACATATATGGACAACAAAGTTGTCTAGTCAGATGTGAGTTTAGACATAGGATTCAATTTTTAAGTGTAGGAGCATACCCAGTATGACCTTCAGTAGTAAGAGTTGGACTCCATTCCAGAGCTAGCTGTACTCCAGTCCAGGATTTTGTGTGTTATAGCCAATTGGCTGCTGAACCTGTGTAAACAGTCCAGCACCTCAGTGATATACTGGCTGGGGGTCTACTGGCTGCGTGCTATCCTTATTAACTGAGTCATATCCTGGTGTGGGTACAGAGTGCATTGGACTGAGCAGAGTTTTCCATAACATGTGTGGTGTAGCCTACATAGCAATGTGATTTCCTGGTATGTCAGTGGCAGATCGGTATAGAGTAATGTGATGGAGCACTGACAGACATTTGTTTACTGATTCCATACACTGCAAGGAACTATGTTACAGCAGAAATTGTTCTAGTGTGCACATTCTATGTATGTGTGACCAGTGGTTCCCCTTCCCCTTACATGTGTCTCTTTGTCCTTCTGTAGTCCAATCATAGCCTTTGTCTACAGTTGCTACTGTTATGTATTTGTAGTTATGATGTGAGTGGGGTTGAAGTCGTAACATCACACACAGATTTGCAGACTTCAGACCTCTGACTGTACCTGTTTAGCAGGTTGTCCATCATTGTGCCCCATACATCTGCTGTGGTCCTCAGACAGTTTGTGTTGCACTGTTATTATAAGGTTACATGCTGGCCATAGCTATCAAAGTCTTGCAGACAGACATCTGGACAGGCCTATATATAACAGTCAGACACAGGCCCAGAAATGGAGGCAGGCTCTTAATATTGCTCTTCCAAATGTACACAGTTGGTAGAATGGTTTTGTATTAGCTTGCATTTACTTCTAGGTATGGCATCTGCATCTTAACTGTCTGTTATTGATGTTTTCACATCAACCTTTATTGGTTTGCAAATAGTTTTCCAGCCAAATGCAATGTTATGACAAGCAGAACAGATATATGAGGCATTAGTGTGCACATTTTGTGACACCCTGTCATTCCAGGGGTATGGAAGGTGCCCACTGACTTGTTGTCAGTACTGAAACAGTAACATGGCAGCCTTTATATCCTGGCACTAGACTGACTTGTCACAACCTGCTGTTCTACTAGGCACTGTGTAGGTTACTTTGAACTGTATACTGTCCATATATGTGGCCACCTGTCCCTCCATTGTCCAGCTTTCCTACAGTAACAAATATTGACTTCTGGACAGTGTGTGCAACTCCTGCTGTTGGTGTAGCTGACATGCAAAATAGCTGGCACGGACAGTCTTGAACCATGGGCCCTGACAACCACAGCACTCTACTTAGAGCACTAAGCCACAACAGCCACCATTAAGTGCTGTCTAATTAGGTTCATAGGTTCATAGGTTTATACTAGGCTATCTGCCCTAAGGCATTTATAAGCTTAGCCCAAAGTTTTGTGGCTTACGCCACCCCTTATGTTAAAAAATATTGTGCCCATTAGTTTGTTTTGCCTCTGTCCAGCAGTGACACAGAGATGATTCCTAGGGTAAACCTACAATCTCCCATCCACTGGTCAAGATTTCTCTTGAACAGAGCCAGCAAGGTGCTCTGCCTCACATGGACTGGGATTTTATTCCTGACACTATTAGCTCCAAACATACATAGCACATCGACCCTGCATATTGTAGAAATGGAACAAGTTATCAAGTTGATTGCGACACCCTGGAAATGTGTGGTCTGCTGTTATTACCTTACAAACATAAATGTTACTGCAGTTCTATGTTAACATAGGTGTGTTGAGGGGAGAGGAGCATAACTCTCAACTGAACAAATCTGCACAGACTGTCCAGATGTTTGGCTCATATTTTGCATTCATTTTCATAAAATTGTGGTTGTGTGGCAAATAATAATGAAATAATTAAAGGCTGAAGTTAGAAAGTAATGACAGACATTTGAGTTTCAGACTTCTCACCCTTCAAAGAATTCATGCTACTGCAACACCTGTTATTCTATCAACTTTATATGTTTGTAAGAGCAATATTTAATACTTGTCCCTGTTTTGGGCCTTTCAGATTTCTTGCTGTAAGAGGTTTAGAGCTATGTATGGGACTCCAACATTGACATCCATGCATTTGTCCTTTGACCCAGTGTTTGTAAGTCCCTCAAATAGTGCAGTGGATTTTGTTGGCTTAGGGCTCACTGCATATTGTTGAACAGTCAGTATTTGGGAGAGAGTTCCTGATGTCCCACATAGCTGTCCATTTTCTGCTGCTATGCTGTTAACCCACTCCATTCCCATGCATACATTCAGCAATACCATACACATGCTACCACAGTCTACTACCCCATTCATTTATTGTTAATAAGAGTGAATTACCTTTTGCCAGCAGCAGTTGAAAGGACAATGCTTCAGGGTTGACTCAGATGCAGGCAGTACACACCCTATACATGGTAAGGTATAGGTCGTGTGATGTGGCTGGCATCCATTTTACTATGTGTATGTGAGTTGAAGTGAGGTGTCTGTCCCTGGGCCCCTATGGTGTCAATGTATGTGCTATGCACTGCCTCTTTGCCAAGGCCATGGTGTACTGGACACACCTATGTCTGCCTACAGGGACAGGCTCAGGGAGTTCCTCCTCTGAGTCCCCCTCTACCTGTGGGGACCTTGGCAATGGTGAAGGGCTGTGTGTCCCTTCCCTGTGATGTTCCTACCATAGCTGTTTCTGCAGGATTGTATTGTGCAACATGGCAGATACTATGAACATGTGTGCACATGTGGCTGGAGAGTACAGCAGGGATCCACCAGATATGCCAAGGCAGTGGAACTGTGACTTGAGCAGCCCAAAGACATGTTCTACAATGTTCCTAGTTTGTGCGTGTGCCTCATTATGGCATTCTTTAGTTGGGTGTGTGTGCATTTTTGATGGGTGTCATCATCCATGGTTCTAGTACGTAACTGGCATCCCCCACTAGATGGCTGTACAGGATGTCCCCCCTGGTAAAGCTGTGATGCGTGTCAGATGTGGGAGTCTTGCTAACTGCCAGGGGTGCCAGCGCACACATTGATGATAATGCCTTGGGCATTACACACAACCTGGCAGTTGTTGGAGTGATACCCCTTGTGGTTGATGCAGACTCTACCCTGCTCACCAAGTGGTGCTTTGATGTGCACATGAGTGCAGACTATGGCACCAAGTACCTCTGAGTAGTGTGTTACATGGTGGAAGAGATGCATATTGCTGATCCTCTCCTCAGCAATGTTTGGGAAATAAATGGGCTCACTGGCATGTGTTGGCATGACATCCAGGAACTGGTGGAGTACCCTGGATGCGGATGCCTGTGAGATCCCCATGATGTCCCCAGTAGATCTTTGGAATTTACCTGTAGCTAGTATTCTTCAGGCAACACATACATTTGTTTCCACTGGGATGGGTTCCCCTCTGTTGGCAATGGGTCTGAGGTGAGGCTGGCAGAGCTCAGTGAGTTGCTGTAGTATGTCCCTTTCTACCCTATAGCACTCTGTCTCCAACTCATGTAGCCCCTGAAAGGTTACCCTAGGCATGAACACTCTTCTCCTCCTCAGTCTGGGCCTATTTTCAGCATCATCATCATCACTGGCCACAGCCTGTAGTGCATACAGATGAAGCAGAGCAGCAGCAGCCCCTATCATTTTGTCTGTTAAAATTCCCAAGTGTGTACTCCAGTGGTGCAGAGTATGTGGGAAAAATCAGACTGAAGGGTGCATGCATACTTTATACTGGTGTGCTGCAGATGCAGCCTGTGTGATTGGTTGACTATGATACATTCCACCTGCCAGCTATATTATTAAGGGCTTTGAATGGGCCAGTGTCAGTGGAACAGGGCTTATCAGTCTTTTATGCTTGATTGGTTTCCCAGGCTATTTGCCCCTTTTTCTTCTTAAATTTCTTCCACTGCTGACCCCAGTGGTGCACTGTGCAAACCCGTCGAGCTAGTGTAAACATTGCTGAGCAGAAAGGGCCCTCCCCTGAACATGAGCATGCTTAGCTTTTCTTTAACCAGCTAAGCACAGCTTAGCAGCCTCAGACACACACCCCTGCTTAGATGTGCTTAGCTCAGTGCGTGCAAACAGGGGCCTCTAAGCTCCGTTATGCTTACACAAACCCTGACCACCCCCCCTTTCATGCCAGCTGTCTATTCTACCTACACTACCATTGTTCTAGTCCTTACACAGTTAGTAACTCCGGACACGGTGGCCTATTTTGCTATTCAATAAACTTAGCTCATTTGCATATACCTAATTTCAGATACCCTAGATACTACACTACACCAGCGCCTATGTCCTTAGCAAGAACTATTGTATGACTCTGCATGCTAGCCAGTATAATGGGACACTTCAATATAGCTTTAAATATCATATTTTACTATTTTTTTTTTTTGCAATCTAGTATGTTTGTGCATTGCTGCGCACTGCTTAAACATGACATGTGATAAAAAAATAAATGTAATTTTTCATTAATTGCATCACTTTTAAATGACAATGGCCATAGTTTTGGCCATTCACATGCCTACTGCACCTAATACATGCTTTTATTTGAGTTGTTAGGGCCCCTGTTTTATTTTTACATTCCAGTACACTGTCAGTAACTGCATAATTTTTTTCTGCAGACACGTCACCTACCTGGATGCCGGTCTGCTCCCTGGATCACAAAATAACCTCATTTGCATGTTATTTACCAGCAAATGAGGTTATTTGCATTACACAATTGCATCCATGTCTGCACAGTGTTGGGAGGCTCGTGTATGCCCCCAGCTTTGTTTCCTGGATCACTCGGTGGACATGTTCCATGTCTAAGCTTTAACACTGTTCCTAGATGGAGAATAGCTCTGTGTAGGCTTTATTGAATTACTCCCAATAGTATGACTAGTAGGAATGTGGATAATTTTAAGTATGGCATGTGTAGTCAGTGCTCTTATATACTCATTACAGGAGATAAGTTTAAACTAGCTAATTCCAACATTATTATAAGATGCCATGACAACTGTCAGTCTGAGTGTGGTTTATCTCACAAAATGTTTGAAATGCCTGACATATTATATTGGTAAAACCTCTAGAAGGTTTAAAGAGAGAATGAATGAACATTTTACGGATATCAAGAAGTGTAAACAAACAAATGCTTTATATACACATTCGTGGTTTTAACAATCATACTTTTGGGTTCTTAGTAATCCAACAGGTTCTTTCTGATCCACAGGAGATAATGGTTGATGAGCATTTAGAGGCATATGAGCTTAAATGGCAACTTTGACTTAATGCTACTACAGCCCCTGGACTAAATGAAGCCAGTAGTATAAATTCCATTTTGAAGTTGAAAGATTTTGCAGCTTTTTAATGCACTATTTTGGATCAAGCACATTGTATTATAAGCATTCAGTTGGTTTCAATTACCATGATATTTGCATTTTAATTGTTGAATTGTTTAGTTTAAGTTGCATGTATTTCATTGGTGGATTGTGTCAAGTGATTTTATGCATTGTTCTTATATAGGTGTTGTATTTTTGGACTTTGTCAGTTCTGAAGAAGTCCTTGGAAAATGTATGGGAGAAAAGCACTTAACTTGGTTAATAAAGGGCGATTCCAGTTTTTTCTTCTTTTCTTTTTGTTCTTCTGCATTTTACCTTTCTGGCTTGTGTTCTTCAGTTGGTATGATGTCTGTTTGTATAGATAGATCTTGGCCATCTTTAAATTACTAGTTCATTCTATACTGTAATAACTGATCACCTAGAATGGTTGAAAATGGAATAATATTATTCAAATAAAAATGTGAAAATAAAGCATATATGTTGCAACTTGTACCATATGAGTTTGAAAGTCAATAAGATAATAATTACTATTCTTAATATTCAGATGGCTTTTCTTCTTAAGTATTATGTATTTAAAATATTTATAGCTTTACTAATTTTCATTGTGTGATGTTGTTAAAAATATATAACATGTTATTTTTTTTTGAATAGGTGAGAAGTATTCAATTTGCTTATGCTGGTGGTTGGGGTAGCTTGAATGGTTTTACTATTCAAGCTAGAAGCTTTAGACTCCATGAAGGGAAAGAAGGCTAAAAGAAATATATGTTATATTGGTGTCTGCTATAATCTTTATTATTATCTCTGGAAGAGGTGATAAACAGCAGTATAAGTTTCTTATGAGTGGCTCACTAATAATATTACAACCAGAAGTTCTAATGACATTGATATTTTGTTTATTATATCTATACTATGGCACATTTGAACTGCATCTCAATTAATAATAATAGTTTAAATAATGGTTGCAAAAGAAGTAATTTAAGTAAATATCTAAATTCATTTACATCACAAATTATTTTTTATAAGAAGCACATTTATTACAGGAAGAAGAGCAGGATTAGGGATATTATGGAGAAATTATTTACTTACAGCTAATATTTTACATACATACAGTGATTACAAAGGAATTTTCTGTTCAGTTGTTGTTTCTTTCAGTTTTTACCCAGTTAGGGGTCGCCACAGCAGAACTCTGGTCTGCTAATGATTGGCAGTTGATTTTTACGTGCCGAGTTGCCGGCCCTGACGCACAACGTTCAACGAAGGTATGCCCATTCACGCATGTCTCCACACAGAAGACGCTCTAGCTGAGAATTGAATGGGACAATGTCTTGCTGTGAGGCAACAACGCTACCACAGCACACCACTGTGGGCTAACAATAGAAATTTATATATATATATATATATATATATATATATATATATATATATATATATATATATATATATGGTCTACTTCAGAACAATGAAAACGCAAACTCTCGAATGCTCACATGAGCGAAAAAGCAGAAAATTGATGTTGATATTTTGGGATCGCAGTCCAGTGAAGATCGGAATATTTGCCCTTTCCTCACTGTAGTGGGATCTTGGAGTAGGAATATATATTTAGCGGTGGGTGTGGGGACCGCAGCCACCCACAATACCAATTTTCTTTCTATTTTATTTGCTCATGTGTTCGAGGTTTTGTTGTTCTGACATAGACCCTATAGATATCTATATATATATATATATATATATATATATATATATATATATATATATATATATATATATATATATGTATATATATATGTATATATATGTGTATATATATATATATATTGCTCCCGTCAGGGGTCACAACAGCAGATCAACTGTTTCCATTTCTTCCTGTCCTCTGCATCTTGCTCTGTCACACCAACCACCTGCATGTCCTCTCTCACCACAACCATAAACCTTATCTTAGGCCTTCCTCTTTTCTTGTTACCTGGCAGCTTCATCCTTAGCATCTTTTTCTCAATATACTCTGCATCCCTCCTCAGCACATGTCCAAACCAACGTAATCTTGCCTCTCTGGCTTTGTATCCAAACATTCCAACCTGGGCTAACCCTCTAATATACTTATTCCTAATCCTGTCCATCCTCATCACACCCAATGCAAATCTTAACATCTTCAACTCTGCCACGTCAAGCTCTGACTCCTGCCTTTTTGTCAATGCCACTGTCTCCAACCCATATAACATAGCTGGTCTCACTGCCCTCTTGTAGACCTTCCCTTTCACTCTTACTGGTACTCGTCTGTCTAAATCAATCCTGACACTCTTCTCCACCCACTCCATCCTGCCTGTACTCTCTTCTTCACCTCTCTTCCACACTCACCATTACTCTGAACTGTTGATCCCAAGTATTTAAACTCATCCACCTTCACCACCTTTACTCCCTGCATCCTCACCATTCCTCTATCCTCCATCTCATTCACACACATATATTTTGTCTTAGTCCTGCTGACCTTCATTCCTCTTCTCTCTAGAGCATATCTCCACCTCTCCATGGTCTCCTCCACCTGTTCCCTACTCTCACTACAGATCACAATGTCATCTACAAACATCATAGTCCACGGGGACTCCTGTCTGATCTCGTCTGTCAGCCTGTCCATCACCATTACAAATAAGAAAGGGCTCAGAGCTGAACCTTGATGTAATCCCACCTCCACCTTAAACGCATCCGTCACTTCTACCGCAGACCTCACCGCTGTCACACTACCCTCGTACATATCCTGTACCACTATTACATACTTCTTTGACACTCCCTACTTCCTCATACAATACCACAACTCCTCTCTAGGCACCCTGTCATATGCTTTCTCTAAATCCACAAAGACACAATGCAACTCCTTCTGACATTCTCTGCACTTCTCCGTCAACACTTTCAAAGCAATCATTGCATCTGTAGTGCTCCTTCCTGGCATGAAACCATACTGCTGATCACTAATCATCACCTCCCTTCTTAACCTAGCTTCCACTACTCTTTTCCATAACTTCATGCTGTGACTGATCAATTTATTCCCTCTGTAGTTACTACAGCTATGCACATCACCCTTATTCTTAAAAATCTGTACCAAAACACTTTTTCTCCATTCCTCAGGCATCCACTGACTTTCCAAGATTTCCTTAAACAATCTAGTTAAAACCTCCACTGCCATTTCACCTAAACACTTCCATACTTTCACAGGTATGTCATCTGGACCAACAGCCTTTCTGTTCTTCATCCTTTTCATAGCTATCCTTACTTCCTCCTTGCTAATTTACTGCACTTCATGATTCACTATCCGCACATCATCCAACCTTTTCTCCCTCTCATTCTCTTCTTTCATCAGCCCCATTAAAGTACTCTTTCCATCTGCTCAACACACTCTCCTCACTTGTGAGTATGTTTCCCTCATTATCCTTTATCACCCTTACCTGCTGCACATCTTTACTAGCTCGGTCCCTCTGTCGAGCCAATCAGTACAGGTCCTTTTCTCCCTCCTTAGTGTCTAACCCAGCTATTCGGTAACTCTTCACTGCCACCCAGTGCCTGTCTTAACTCTTCCCTGAACATCACCTCACAATTACCATTTTTCAATTTCCACCATTTGATCCTTGGTGCTGCCCTTGCACTCATCCTCCTCTTGTTGATCACCAATGTCATCCTACAAACCACCATCCTATGTTGCCTAACTACACTTTCCCCTGCCACCACTTTACAGTCACCAGTCTCCTTCAGACTGGCCCTTCTACATAAGATATAATCCACGTGTGTGCATCTTCCTCCACTCTTGTATGTCACCCTATGCTCCTCCCTCTTGTTAAAATATGTATTCAGCACAGCCATGTCCATCCTTTTCACAAAATCCACTACCATCTGACCTTCTCCATTCCTTTGCTTAACACCATACCTACCCATCACTTCCTCATCCCCTCTGTTCCCTTCACCAACATGCCCATTGAAATCTGCTCCAATCACCAGTCTCACACCCTTGGGCACAGTCATCACCACTTCATCCAACTCACTCCAAAATTATTTTTCTTTCTCATCCATCGCACACCCAACTTGTGGAGCATATGCACTAACAACATTCATCATTACACCATCAATTTCCAGCTTTGTAAACATCACTCTATCCGACACTCTTTTCACCTCCAAAACACTCTTAACATACTGTTCCTTCAGGATAATGCCTACGCCATTTCTCCTCCCATCCACACCATGATAAAACAATTTGAACCCACCTCCGATACACCTAGCCTTGCTCCCCTTCCATCTGGTCTCTTGCACACACAATATACCAACCTTCCTTTGGTCCATCATATCAGCTAGCTCTCTCCCTATACCAGTCATACTTCCAAAATTCAAAGTTCCTACCCTCACTATCACAGTCCTAGCCTTTACCTGCCTTCGGCCAAGCCTTCCGCCTCTTATCCTCCTTCGGCCAACAGTAGCCCAATTTCCACCAGCACCCTGTTGGCCAACAGTACTGGTGGCGGTCGTTGTTAACCAGGGCCTTGACCGATCTGATATGTATATGTGTACTTTTGTCTGCATGTATGATTTGGCAAAATTTTATGCTGGATGCCCTTCCTGACGCAACCCTCCCCATTTATCCAGGCTTGGGACCAGCACAAAGAAATGCACTGGCTTGTGCATCCCCAGTGGCTGGGTTTTATATATTTATATATATATATATATATATATATATATATATATATATATATATATATATATATATATACATTTATATATACGCAGATAATACAACTCTTGAAAGGTAGCATCATATTAGCGGGGGATTTTAATTGTATATTAAAGGATGAAGACACTAATACCACTAAGCAATAAAGAATTTCATCTTCAGCAAAGGCATTAATAAATTATATAGACTCATTTCAAATTAAATATAGTAATGAATTTTCTGAATCAAATTCATGTTATTATACTCACTATTCACACAGACATGGAACTCACTCAAGAGCTGATATGTTTCAAATTACTTAATACCGGCAATATGGTTAGGTGTGGTATGTGTCATTTATGTAAGTATGTGAACAGTGTTACAGGGATACAGATCAGGAATATGTATATTTCAATTCTAGCTCATTTTAGTTGTTACACACAGGGGATTGTTTATATTGCTAATGTTATGCAATGCAGTTATTTTTATGTTGGTAAAACTGAGTGCAAACTATCTCAAAGGATTTACAAACATATATATGAAATTTCAAAGAAGAAAATGACTAATGCCTTATATAGACACATTAGTCATTTTACCGATCATGTATTTAAGTTTGCTGTTTTGCATCACGTACCTAAGAATCCCAGAGGCAGGCCTTTTGCTTGAGCAAAGGGAGGTGTGGTGGTAGATGTTTTTGAATGCCACCCGCCCCAGGTCTTAATGATACAATTTCTATTATGAGTTTTTTAAAATTGAAAACTTTTAATAGGTAGTAATATTATATGCATTTTATGATGATGTTAACTGATATTTGTAAGTTGCTGTGGTACATTTCTCAATTTGTTTTATTTATGTAAATTGTTAAGCATTTTTTAGTTGCATTGGATATTTCATCTTTTGCATTTACATAATTTCCTTTACTTTGGGTATTTATAGGGGAAGTGTATTTTAACTCTTCCTTGTATAAATAGATAGCTAATTCAATTATTTTTTTTTAAGTTTATTTACAACACTTAGATTTGGGTGGCCACAGTGGTGCAGCGGTTAGTGTTGCCACCTCACAGCAAGAGGTTCTCTGGTTCAATTATCAGCTGGGTTGGCTTCTTTGTGGAGTCTGTATGATCTCCCTGTGGTCCTGTGGGTTTCCTCTGGGTGCCCCAGTTTCCTCCTACATCCCAAAGACATGCTGTAGGTGGATTGAACACTCTCATTTGGCCCTAGGTGTGTGCATGTGTGTGCCTTCTGTAGAAGGTTGGGCACCGGGCTGGCAACTCTGCACTGTAAAACCCCACTGCCAATTGTTCTGCGGACCGTTGTTCAACTGTGGTGACCCTTAACCGGGATAAGCCAAAAGGGGATGATGATTTACAACACTTACGATTTCTCAATAACTAACACATTCACAACACATAGTTCAAAAGTATAACCACCCTCACCCAGGTCATTCTCTTTCATTACTCACAGATGAGTACAGATGTATTTTCACCAACAATTTATAGCACATTTTGTTTACTTTTATCATTGCAAATTGATGTACTATCATCTTAGTGAAATGATTTAGAGGACTATATTTCCAGCAAACAATACTGATTGCAGGGCAGGTTCTACTATCATAGCTGTTACCTTACATCATGCACTGATGTTTTTCCCTGGGTGTCCTCCTGACCCATTTTTATGGTGATGTATAACTTCTAACACCCATAGTCTCTTTTCTGTCTAACTAGGCCGGCTGCACTTCACTATTAAATCTTTACAGTCAATTTTTTTTGGTATTATTTTGCAATTTTATCTGGCATACCTCTAGTTATTCTGTCAACACTATCATTTACAAATGTATAATTTTGTTAGTTTTATTTATATCAATAGCCTTTTCCAAAGCAAATCATTGTGCTCAAAAACTTAATTCTCACTTTATCACTGGTAATGTCATACACAATTCTGAAATTTTAATTGACCTGTAATTCACCAAATTGTCAGTCTTCTGCTCTGTTTTTATTATGTTACACATCACTCTATTGCTTCCACTGGACCCTGGTTCTTGTGAACAACAAATATCTAAAATATGCAAATTTTAATAGGCTAGCAGCATTGTATAAACCCTTAATTAATTTCTGCTAGAGTCATTTTTTCTTCTTTAGACTACTGAAAAGTGTTATCAATTTTAACAGCCTTATCACCTGCTACATTTGAAAAAAATGTATTTACCTCTATTGATTTATGTTTTACTCTGGATGTATTACTAAATAACTGAAATATTTTGTCCCATGTCTGCTAGACTATCTTATAAATTAATACATTATGTTGAGTTCTCAGGCTTACGGCCCTGGATACATTAATTTTAAATTAAGGTAATCTATCTTACACTTTAAAATTTCACAATGACATTTGCTTTATTGAAATTATTACTTACTTTGACCTTTTTTTGTTTTGTATTTTCCATGATGTTGCATTTTTTAATGAACACTAGAACCTAAAATATGCTGTAAATATTTTATTCGTAATTTAAAGTGCAGAATAAAACTACCATTTTCTTTACACGGTTGTTCATTTATCTGTGCTTAAAACTAAATATTTGAAGCTTTCTATTTTCAGTCAGAACCATGTTTCTAAACTACTGAAATTAAACAAAGCAAGACACTTAAGTAAAATAATAATAGTAAATGGACACAGATGAGATAGCCTAGAACAGATTTTTCTTCAAATAGCACCTCAGATAACTGTCAAGGGACGAATCTAAATATCAGGTATGATACTCTGCTTATCTAAACTAGGTTTAGAAGCCTCTTACATCTTACAGTAGGGCTTCATGAGTCAGCTTAATGTTCAAACATAGATACAGAAAGATAATCCCAGGATTCATAAAGCTTGCGCCAGGTGCAGGCGTAGCACCGGTGTTCTAACACCAAATATGGCCGCCGAGCGATCTAGGTACGAGCTGCTCCCACGTGCACTACCTGCTTACACTACACCTGCACAACTCCCGGGCCCTGTATGCTAATTACCCCATGTGCAGCAGTGTAGCATGCAAATGAAGGTATGAAGTGATCCAGGAAGTGGTGCAGACATAGTGTAAGCATTCAGAAATGTAAACCGTAGAAAACGGTTTACATTTTTGCCAACATAAAATCGGAGCTATGACAGCCAACCAAACACATGTATTATATTGTTAATATATGCCAATGGCTAAATATATAGCCATTGGCATAAAAAAAATGTACAAAATATAAAATTAACATTTAATATATATAGTCGCACTATCACGATGTGGAAGCGCAGGGCAGCGGTGCGCAAAGGGGATCGCAAGGAAAATATAAAAATATAGAATAAAACTGCAATGCAACACATATCACGATTTCCCCATAATAGTTAATGCCAGGCATGCTACACCATACTATGGCGCAAGGGTTGCTAAGGGGCTGTGACAGTGTTATGCGCGGTAGCTAGAAATTAGTAGGCAATGCCATGCAAATGAGAGGAATAATACAGAATCACAGATTCCCTGCTGGTGTAAGGATGCACCTCACAGCAGAGCATTATAACACTGAGGTCTGCCCTTGAGATAAAGATGACATCAAGAGAGGGGTGTGTCACCATTGCTGTAAGCACATTGGAGCATTGCTAAACCGGTTTGCCCCTAACTAGGCAAAGCTACAAGATAGGGGAGTGTTGAACTGGCCATTGCTATGTTTAGCTTAGAGTACACAAGGTAACCGAGTATGCATGTGAACGGAGATGAAAACACGTGTAAACCCAGTAAACGGGTTTGCAGAATGCGCACAGCAGCTGAAACAGGAAGGATATAGGAAAGAAATAAAGAAATGCTGCAGCAGTGAAATTGGAGTACAAATGTCTAATTGACACCTAGGTGCCTACAGTAGGCCATTGACAACAGCTAACAAGGCTGTAAGCAGCTACCTGCAGAACAGGAAAGGGGAGGGGCTGTACTGCAAAGAAAACAGTTAAGTGTCAAAGCAGAACAAAGTCGATTTGCAGTATATCAGCTACAAGACACATTTTGCCATGACTGGGTAGGGGAAAGTACAAAACAAGAAAGATGGCAGGTGGATGAATGCCTGATAATGGGAGGGGATCCATGTTTAAAAGTGAATTAAAGGGCAACAGATTAATCAAGGCAGGCAAGCATATTTCCACAGTAAAGGTCCCACACTTGCAGTACTCATTGCAGAACACATAATTAAGACACGCTGCAGCTGGAATAGCTCATACACACCCACTGACATCAGCAGCATCCATAGCACAATAGTATAAAGTGTGAAAGCACCTCACACACATTTGTGTATTCCCATACACTCTGCACCAGTGGTGTATACAGATGGGGAACTTTTAGTATGTACATGTTAGGGGCTACCATAGCTTTGATTCACCGGCATATGTTGGAGACTGAAGGTGGTGTGGAGGATGATGCACACAACCACCTCAGGCACCAGAGGAGGAGGAGAGTGTTCAGACTCAGGGTAACCTACCAGGGGCTACATGATCTGGAGATAGAGTGTTACAGGGTGGAGAGGGACGTCCTACAGCAACTTGTGGAGCTGTGCCGGCCATGCCTCAGAGCCAGAACAAACAGAGGGGAACGTATCCCAGTGGATACGAAGGTATGTGTAAGTCTGAGAATACTAGCTACAGGTACCTTTCAAAGATCAACTGGGGTATCATGGGGATCTCACAGGCATCAGCATCCATGGTACTACACCAGTTCCTGGATGCCATTTTACAACATGCCAATGAGCACATATACTTACTCTGAATGCAGGAGGAGTTGGCCAGCAATATGCATCTCTTCCACCATGTGGCAGAATACCCGGAGGTACTGGGTGCAATAGACTGCATGCACATACACATCAAGTTACCACCCAGTGAGCAGAGTAGGCGCTATATAAACCATAAGGAATACCCCCTCCATCAACTGCCAGGTCGTGTGCAATGCCCAGGGCATTATCATGGATGTGTGTGCTGGCAGCCCTGGATGCTATCACGACTCCTACATCTGGCATGCCTCACAGCTGTATCAGGTATTTGCCAGGGGGGACATACCATATGGCCACCTGGTGGGGGATGCTGGCTATGC
The DNA here is from genome assembly GCF_019279795.1 of Protopterus annectens. Classification (NCBI taxonomy): domain Eukaryota; kingdom Metazoa; phylum Chordata; order Ceratodontiformes; family Protopteridae; genus Protopterus; species Protopterus annectens. Next base: position 1,264,900,692 of record NC_056735.1, read on the forward strand.
ACTGGAACCGTGGATGATGACTCTCATCAGAAATGCACACACACCCATGCAAGAACGCCATAATGAGGCACACGCACAAATCAGAATCATCATAGATCATGCATTTGGGATGCTTAAATAACGGTTCCATTGCTTTGACATAACTGGTGGAGCCTTGCAGTACTCTCCAGGCACGTGTGCCCACATCTTCATAGTATGTGCCATGCTACACAATATGATTCTGCGGAAACAGCTGCAGCAGGGACAGAATGGTGAAGGCCCTCACAGCCTACCACCATTGCCAAGGGCCCCACAGGCACAGAGGTACTCAGACCATGAACACCCTGAGCCAGACCCAGTAGGCAGACGGATGTGTGCCCAGTATGCCCAGGCCTTGGCAAAGAGGGAAAGTATAACACACACACACTGACAGTGTAGGCACCTAGGGTCTGACACCTTTCTCCACCTGTATACACAGTAAAAATGGATGGCACACACACAAGACTACCTGTAAATTGTCATGTATAGGCAGTCTACTGTGTGCATCCAATATAGGCAGCCCTCAACTATTTTGCACACAACTGCCATTGGCACAAGGTAAGTCAACACCTGGACAGTAAATTAAGCTATCAGCATGTGTTGACACTGTATGTATAGATTCATAGGTAGGTACTTGACCAACTGCCAGAGGCCATTCATAAGCCCAGCCAAAATGTGTCAGCTTTTGCCACCCCACTGATTCATTAACTGTCCCTCTGTGGAGCAGAGCCAATGGCAGGATCCATGGGGTGCATCTACTGTACCCATCCACTCTTCAAGGTTTCTCTTGCAGAGTGTTAGTGAGGGGCTCTGTATAATGTAGTTAGGGATGTTGTTCTAAAGTATGGGGAGTGTCTACGACAGGAATCCATCCCTCCAGCATCTTCCATTTATTGTTGTGGCAAGGTTCAGTTCACTACAGTGTGTGGCTCACTGTGACATGGATTCCCATAGGTGGAGCATATCCATTAAGCCTGAGTTCGACATGGCTATGTTGGCCAGCAGAGATCATCTCTGGGTAAACGAGATGCCACTGAGTAAAGCAGGAGTTTATTCAGTCTGGCTCCATAGGCCATATGTTGGAGGCCAGTATTCCCCTTGGCGAGGTACATTCGTGGACCTCCCAGCTGTTGGAAGTGTCTTCTGAGGTACATCCCAAATGGGTTATTATACCCTGTGATGGGACTGATGAGTGATGAGTAAAGGGGCACTATAACCCCAGTATGTCTAGATGGGAACTCTTTAGTAATCAGATGGTCTACATAGAAGGATGTCCTAACTACTGTGGAGATATGATTGTCAAAGGGGAGATCACTATCTACCTTAGTCCCCAGACACCCCATTACCTCATCTGTATTAAAGTGGCTGCCACTTATGTGTTAATATGTGGGTGCTTAATATTCCACAATGGAATCACCATGCAGTTAGTGGCTGGAGGTCATGATGTTGACACCCTGTGATAGTCTCTGTGAGGCCCCTTGAGGGATGTCTGTGTCAGCTGGACTATCAATCATGGCTCCCAGTTCGCAGTCATTGCCAAACATGGTCTTCCGTAGTCCACCTGTGTTTGCCTGTACCTCTGAGAAGTATATGCCAAACAGTACGGCTCTCAGGACTGAATCCTGTGGGACACCAGACATGACTGGTCAAGAGTTGGACCTGGAGACCACTAGTCGTACCATGTGCGTTCTGTGTGTAAGCCCATTGGAAACCCAACTTGTGATGTGTGGGTGTATGTACAGGCTGGTGTGTTTATCAATAATACCTGAGTGGGGCATGGTGTCAAAAGCCTTGGCGAGGTCCAGGTAGTATGTGTGAACCACCTCCCCCATCATCTAATGGCTTGGTGACTAAAAGTAAGATGTCAAACAGGTTCAGTAGGCATGAACTGCACTCAACCAAGCTGACCTGGGCTGGGTCACGTGTTCAAACGTTACCAATGTCTTTGTTAATGAGTGCCATGAGGATGCAATCCATACCATTGCAGACCAGGCTAGTCAGGCTTATGGGGTGGTAGTTACCATGGTCAGTTGTGATTCCACCTTGATGGAGTAGAATAAATGTTGCCACGCACCATTTTATGGGCATATAGCCTGTAGAGAGGCTGAGGATGGAAAGCTTAATTAGGTGTGGGGGGGGGTCAGGTTGTCTTGTACAGTTTGCAAGATGCAGTGTGGGACAACATCTGCCTCCATTGAGAGGTGAAGAAGAGAGTACACAAACCAAAATCATCAGAAAGAAACCAGGTAAACACAAAAACAGGATACGCTCCGAACCCAGGAGTAACTCTGTATTACACGGTCACTCAATCCAAAGACCAAGATGCTAAAGTTTAGTTTCCAAAATGCATAAAGTTTAATTAAGCTCAGTACACAGGCTTTTCGTCGGTAACATGCTGACTTTTTCAGAAAAAACAGTAAACAGCTTCAAACCCAATCATATGCTTTAAATACTTAATTTAAATTGGAGGGCACATGATTCTCCTGTTATACAGCACCACCTGTCACCACTCATGCAAAGTTAATATATTATCTACATTGGAAGAAACAGTATTTGACCCTTAGTTCCAACTAGCATTCAAACTTTATACTACTAATAGAGCCGTTAAAACTAAATCATATATTATGTACATGTATTAGTAAACCCACTAGACAGGACTTACTATAGAATATATTATAAAGTTAAAAACATTGCATTGAAAATTAATAAAAGATATATAAAAATTGTGTAAAAGTTACTAGACCGAAACCGGTGTCATTAACCTAGAATACTTGTTACAGACATACTGAATACACTCTTCCCAAATCAGTATATAACAAATCCTCAAAACACCAGTGTTTATAAATAAAAAAATCACAAAACTTTACCAAATTCTGCTAGATAAACAATCTACTATTCAATTCTACACTTAGAAACCTATCCTATCATGTGATTTCCTATTGCAAACACAAACGTAAAATATGTACATATAAGCCAAATGACCTACTCTACAGTCGCTCCTGCAAGAATATTCTATACTACACCAGTACATGGCAAAAAACCTCTGTCCTTGCTCAAAAATAATCAATTATTTGAAACACTCTCATCATCTTTTGGCTTTTCCCATTAGGGGTCGCCACAGCGGATCATCTCTTTCCATTTCTTCCTATCCTCTGCATCTTGCTCTGTCACACCAACCGCCTGCATGTCCTCTCTCACCACGTCCATAAACCTTATCTTAAGCCTTCCTCTTTTCCTCTTACCTGTCAGCTCTATCCTTAGCATCTTTTTCCCAATATACCCATCATCCCTCCTCAGCACATGTCCAAACCAATGCAATCTCATCTCTCTTGCTTTGTCTCCAAACTGTCCAACATGAGCTGACCCTCTAATATACTGATTCCTAATCCTATCCATCCTAGTCAGACCCAGTGCAAATTTTAACATCTTTAACTCTGCCACATCCAGCTCTGACTCCTGCCTTTTTGTCAATGCCACTGTCTAAAACCCATATAACATAGCTGGTCTCACTACCCTCTTGTAGACCTTCCCTTTCACTCTTACTGGTACCCGTCTGTCACAAATCACTCCTGACACTCTTCACCCATTCCACCCTGCCTGTACTCTCTTCTTCACCTCTCTTCCACATTTACCATTACTCTGAACTGTTGATCCCAAGTACTTAAACTCGTCCACCTTTACCAACTCTACTTCCTGCATCCTCACCATTCCTCTACCCTCCCTCTCATTTACACACATATATTCTGTCTTAGCCCTGCTGACCTTCATTCCTCTGCTCTCTAGAGCTTATCTCCACCTCTCCAGAGTCTTCTCAACCTGATTCCTACTCTCACTACAGATCACAATGTCATCTGCAAACATCATAGTCCATGGGGCCTCCTGTCTGATCTCATCTGTCAACCTGTCCATCACCACTGCAAATAAGAAAGGACTCAGAGCTGAACCTTGATGTAATCCCACCTCCACCTTAAATGGATCTGTCACTCCCACTGCAGTCCTCACCACTGTCACACTACCCTCGTACATATCCTGTACCACTCTTACATACTTCTCTTCCACTCCCGACTTCCTCATACAATACCACAACTCTTCTCTAGGCACCCTGTCATATGCTTTCTCCAAGTCTACAAAGACACAATGCAACTCCTTCTGACCTTCTCTGCATTTCTCCAATAACACTCTCAGAGTAGTGCTCTTTCCTGGCATGAAACCATACTGCTGATCACTAATCATTACCTCCCTTCTTAACCTAGCTTCTACTACTCTTTCCCATAACTTCAAGCTGTGACTGATCAATTTTATCCCTCTGTAGTTACTGCAGCTCTGCACATCACCCTTATTCTTAAAGATAGGTACCAAAACACTTTTTCTCCACTCCTCAGGCATCCTCTGACTTTCCAAAATTTCATTAAACAATCTAGTTAAAAATTCCACTGCCATTTCTCCTAAGCACCTCCATGCTTCCATTGGTATGTCATCTGGGCCAACAGCCTTTCCATTCTTCATCCTCTTCATAGCTGTCCTTACTCCTCCTTGCTAACCTGTTTCACTTCCTGATTCACTATCCCCACATCATCCAACCTTCTCTCTCTCATTCTCTTCATTCATCAGCCTCTCAAAATATTCTTTCCATCTACTAAAAAACACTCTCCTCTCCTCTCTTGTGAGTACCTTTCCCTCCCTATCCTTTATCACCCTTACCTGCTGCACATCTTTCCCAGCTCTGTCCCTCTGTCTAGCCAGTCGGTACAGGTCCTTTTCTCCCTCTTTAGTGTCCAGTCTCTCATACAACTCTCCATACGCCTTATCTTTAGCTTTTGCCACCTCTCTCTTTGCCATGCGCCTCATCACCTTATACTCATGTTTACTTTCTTCATCTCTTTGACAATCCCACTTCTTCTTCGCCAGCCTCTTCCTTTGTATACTCTCCTGTACTTCCTCATTCCACCACCAGGTCTCCTTGTCCTCCTTCCTCTGTCCAGATGTCGCACCATGCACCTTTCTAGCAGTCTCCCTTTCTAGTTCTGCTGTAGTTACCCAGCTATTCGGTAACTCTCCACTGCCTCCCAGTGCCTGTCTTAACACTTCCCTAAGCTCCACTTCACAATCACCCTTTTTTAACTTCCACCATTTAATCCTTGGCACTGCTTTCACACTCCTCCTCCTCTACTTGATCACCAACGTCATCCTACAGACCACCATTCTATGCTGCTGAACTACACTTTCCCCTGACACCACTTTACAGTCTCCAATCTCCTTCAGACTGGCCCTCCTACATAGGATATAATCCACCTGTGTGCAGCTTCCTCCACTCTTGTATGTCACCCTATGCTCCTCCCTCTTCTTAAAATACATATTCATCACGGCCATGTCCATCCTTTTGCGCAAAATCCACAATCATCTGACCTTCTGCATTCCTCTCCTTAACACCATACCTACCCATCACTTCCTCATCCCCTCTGTTCACTTCACCAACATGCCCATTAAAGTCTGCTCCAATCACTAGTCTCTCACCCTTGGGTACACTCACCACAACTTCATCCAACTCACTCTAAAATTTCTCTTTCTCATCCATCGCATACCCAACTTGTGGAACATATGCACTAACAACATTCATCATTACACCATCAATTTCGAGCATCATAAACATCACTCTGTCAGACACTCTCTTCATGTCTAAAACACTCTTGGCATATTGTTCCTTTAGTATAACCCCTACCCCATTTCTCCTGCCATCCACACCATGATAGAACAATTTGAACCCGTTTCCTAAACACCTGGCCTTACTTCCCTTCCATCTGGTCTCTTGCACGCACAGTATATCAACCTTCCTTCTCTCCATCATATCAGCTAGCTCTCTTCCTATACCAGTCATACTGCCAACATTCAAAGTTCCTACCTTCATTGCTACACTCCTAACCTTCCTCCTCTCTTCCTTCCTTCGGGCATGCCTTTGCCCTCCTCTTCTCCTTCAGCCAACAGTTGCCCAATTTCCGCCAGCACCCTGTTGGCTAACCGTACTGGTGACGGACGTTGTTAACCCGGGCCTCGAGTGATCCGGTATGGAAATATGATTTTTTTTTGCACCATAAGTGATGTGGCAAAATTTTTACGCCCGATGTCCTTCCTGACGCAACCCTCCCCATTTATCTGGGCTTGAGACTGGCACAAAGAAATGCACTGGCTTGCGCATTCCCAGTGGCTGGGTAATTATTTGAAACACTCTAATATATAAAAAAATAAGAATGCTGACACTGACTTTCATTAACTACGACTGATGAACCATAAAACGTATCTACAGCTCGCCCATGAAACTAAACCCCATCAGATACATTTTACGGTTCATCAGTCATAGTTAATGAAAGTCAAAGTCAGCATTCTTATTTTTCATATATTAGAGTGTTTCAAATAATTGATTATTTTTGAGCAAGGACAGAGGTTTTTTGCCATGTACTGGTGTAGTATAGAATATTCTTGCAGGAGCGACATCTATTCACCGTAATTTCACCAGTGTAGAGTAAGTCATTTGGCTTATATGTACATATTTTACGTTTGTGTAATAGGAAACCACATGATAGGATAGGTTTCTAAGTGTATAATTGAATAGTAGATTGTTTATCTAGCAAAATTTGGTAAAATGTTGTGATTTTTTTATTTATAAACACTGGTGTTTTGAGGATTTGTTATACATTGATTTGGGAAGAGTGTATTCAGTATGTCTGTAACCAGTATTCTAGGTTAATGACACTGGTTGTGGTCTAGTAACTTTTACACAATTTTTATATATCTTTTATACATTTTCAATGTTTTTAACTTTTTAATATATTCTATAGTAAGTCCTGTCTAGTGGGTTTACTAATACATGTATATAATATGTGATTTTGTTTTAATGGCACTATTAGTAAAGACGTTTTTTAAATTTATTACTTAACATATCCAATATGTTTTAATATTTGTTATAAAGTTTGAATGCTAGTTGGAACTAAGGGTCGAATACTGTTTCTTGCAATGTAGACAATATATTAACTTTGTATGAGTGGTGACAGGTGGTGCTGTATAACATGGGAATCATGTGACCTCTAATTTAAATTAAGTATTTAAAGCATATGATTGGGTTTGAAGCTGTTTACTGTTTTTTCTGAAGAAGTCAACGTGTTACCGACGAAAAGCCTGTGTACTGAGCTTAATTAAACTTTATGCATTTTGGAAACTAAACTTTCGCAACTTGGTCTTTGGCTTGAGTGACCGTGTAATACAGAGTAACTCATGGGTTTGGAGCATAAGAAGAGAGTACAGGCAGGATGGAGTGGGTGGAGAAGAGTGTCAGGTGTGATTTGTGACAGACGAGTACCAGTAAGAGTGAAAATGAAGGTCTACAAGAGGGTAGTGAGACCAGCTATGTTATATGGGTTGGATACAGTGGCATTGACAAAAAGGCAGGAGTCAGAGCTTGACATGGCAGAGTTGAGGATGTTAAGATTTGTACTGGGTGTGACAAATATGGACCGGATTAGGAATAAGTATATTAGAGGGTCAGCCCAGGTTGGAAGGTTTGGAGACAAAGCCAGAGATGCAAGATTACGTTGGTTTGGACATGTGCTGAGGAGGGATGCAGAGTATATTGGGAAAAAGATGCTAAGGATGAAGCTGCCAGGTAACAGGAAAAGAGGGAGGCCTAAGATAAGGTTTATGGATGTGGTGAGAGAGGACATGCAGGTGGTTGGTGTGACAGAGCAAGATTCAGAGGACAGGAAGAAATGGAAACAGTTGATCTGCTGTGGCGACCCCTGATGGGAGCAGCTGAAAGAAGAAGAAGAATTGTGATCTGAAAGTCTGTTTATTCACATATTATGGCTGTGATGGCCTGCACATTAGAGGTTCACAGATAGCCTACTACCTATCTGCCCAAGGGCAATTAGAAGCATAGCTACTGTGTGTTGGCTTTCTCTGCACCACTGATGAAGTAACTGAGACTCTGTCAAGCATAGCCAATGAAGCAATTCCAGGCAGAGTTGCTGGAAGCTGTTGAAGACTGGGGTTGTGGCGGGTGACAGGGGCACTTAGTGATCTAAAGAGGGCATGTTAATGTGACAATTCAACACCATTCAATTTCCCCAATAGGTCTCACAGCTATCAAAGTGGACAGGCTCCTCCACCCCCTGGTTGTATGGTTCTGGGACACATGATCCAAGGGGTGTATATTCTGTTACCCATTCACACAACAAGGTTTCTATTGAAGTGTGTCAGTGAGGGGCCATGCCTAATGTAGTTAGGAATGTAATGTATTGTCTCACAGTACATTTGTTATATGTTGTTATTTCAAGAGTAAGTGAAGCTCAGTGGGTTTGGGGGCCTCCGCCCTTTGCTTAGCCTAGCCTACACATAGAAATTATCTAAATAGGAAATAGGAGGAAGCAAAGTTAATGTCAACAGTGTAATGGTTACAGCATCTGCATAGTATCTGTGCATTTGAGGTCCTAATCCCAATAAAGGCAGGGATGTTTATCATGTTCAAAAGTATACCTTAACCACAGCTTGCATATATAGGTAGTAATCGTCTGTATAATAAACATTCGAAACACCCATATAAACCCATGTGTGCTGGAGAATACAGCCAACAGAGAATGTAATGTTATGTAAGCACATAGTGAGATGTTACTTTACTGACATGTATATATCCTGAGAAGTTAGCGGACGTGGCCTTGTTTGCGTGAACAGGTTATACGTTACAAAGTTTGTTTAACTGTGTTTAACCCCTGCTATAATGTCACACAAACACTTTTAAACATGCTTATAACTGCTTAAATGAGCCTTATTCGGGAGTGAAAAAGATTGATAAAGCATCGCCGGTGTTGAACCCTGGACCATGCACACTATAGTCATGGGACTTACCACTAAGCCATCTAAGGTGCACACATGCTTCACACTCTTGAGACTACACCTTATACCATAATCATTCCACTGTAATGATCCCAAATGGGACAGTCACTTTGTGTACATATGTACAGTACATTGTAATGTACTGTAGTTGGTGAACCAACACATTCCAGTCTACATATGTATTACTGTTACAAATTAATATGATATATATATATATATATATATATATATATATATATATATATATATATATATATATGCATGTCAGTGATATCTGCACACACACACACACACACACACACACACACACACACACACACACATATATATATATATATATATATATTATACAGTTACATCAATAATATAAACATCTATGAACACACTTTGTGACACAGAAGCACTCCAAAGGAATTGGAGTGTATACAAAACACATGCAGCTCTGGTATTATAACTATTAATATTAACCTAATTCACCAGAGAAGGGATGGTTGTTGTGCATGTGAAGATTGGGGTGGGGGAGAAATGATGGGTAATGAAATCATGCATCAAGAAGGGCCTGGGTCGGATGTTCAATAAGTGAACTGGAGAGATACACATGGAGTATGGGGACAATATAAAAAGGACACAAAACAAGAACCTTTCTCATTCATAATACACCCTGTCATGTCACATTGCAACACCTAATTTCACAAACATATGAACATTAACATGTATCAGACATATGTACACCACCTGACCGTCACATTTATTTTCAGTAGTTAGGAATGCCTGTAGTAAAATGTATATTCTAAAGACCATAACACTTGTACATATCTGAGATGTCTTAGTGATAAAGTCAGTGACTGTGGTGTTCATGGTCCCAGGTTCAAGACCTGCAAGGGCTATTAAGTTATTTTGAGGGCCAGAATAAGGGCTGTTGGATGCAGGTGGATTAAAGCATTTTTAATAGGGTTTCCATGGGTTTGCGTGATGGTAAGCAGCTCTGAAACACGGTAAACGGAGAAACGCTTCACAGGTTTAACCTTTGCTTAACGTCGCACAGACCACGGGCAAACCTGTTTACAACCACTTAAATGTGTATTAGTCACACTTTCCCTACCAGTACCTACTCTGAGAGGTAAAATAATAACACCTTCCAGGATTAGAACCTGCAACCATGTACTCCATTCTCAGAGTAACTTAACACTAAGCTACCTAGGATATACCTATCCCAGTTGTGTATGCAGACAGGTTAAAACACAAAAGGGAGGAATTTGTTGAAATAGGACGACCCGCCATGTACCCAATGAAAGGTGCATGCTTATATATAGATATATATAGAGAGAGAGAGAGTGAGCGAAACATAGAGACATGTCGATATATACAGATCTACAAACATCTACAATATACGGAGGTACAGATAAACATATGCAATAGTATATATATATATATATATATATATATATATATATATATATATATATATATATATATATATATATACACACACACACACACACACACACACATACATACATGTGTGTAGACAGCATCCGAAGTGTTCATATCTGAGTATAACATGGACCATAGCAATCACACATTCCACCCCCCCCCAAACAATATGAACATAACATATGAAGAGTATATGCCAATACACTATTACAAATATGTTCTATGGACACAGCCACCAACACAACTGCAATCACTGCAAATATCCATGACAGAAATACACAGACAGATTTCATTTTGCAAAACTGTATTACATTCCAATGTATTACCAAATGTATTCGAGGACTAACAGACCTGCATGCTATACAGGAAGCATTTAACAGTGCCTTAATGAATCACATAGGGAAAGAACAACCACACACATATAGACGTTGTATAAAAGGGGTTCCTACACACCTGCATGTGCTATATACACCCACCAACATCTGCCCCACAACCAAAATAATTACACCAATACATACTGTGATACCATAACTAATTATTCAACTACTGTACATCTGCTGAAACCCTAACATACCCGGACACAGATACACTAACCTGGCCCTATATGAAATAGTTGCTGTTATACAGTTGAACAGCTGCTGATGTAACACGGTTTGTATGAACTAATCTTGTTTCAGAGGGTTGAAAGGTTTGTACACCAGGAAGTGTTACCAAGTACTGATTATCAGCACAGTATGATACACAGTAACACCAAATTAAATATGTCTGATAAGCACACTGTAAACCCCCTAACATTATATGCATAGCTATGCAGCCTTGAGCTGGTCAAACAACCTGGCCAGACTGAAACATATGCAGAAGTATTAGGTACAGACAAACCCTGCACAAGTAGCAATGTTTAGAAATATAACAGCAGTACTCACATTTAGACCAACTCCTCTAGGCATTACACACAATATATTACTGTTCATCTCCAAACAGCTGTTGCAATAGATTCCAAACAACACTTCCATGCTGTACACAAGTAAGGCAAAGGGACAACTCCCAAGTGGAGTACTCAGTTATACTCCACTGTAGCCATGGTATTGGCTAAGGTAGTAGCAGCACAGCTGATGTGCATGTAATTAGCTACTTAGGAACACCAATTGGTTATCGGGATAGCACATGTTACTGACCTGTAACTATAAAAGGTTGCCTTGTCACACATTCAAACCATCTGTATCTACCTGTAGAACAGTACAAAACACTGAAAGACGAACCAAAAATGAGTATTATACTAGTCAAGAACACCTCTAATTACTAGGAAGGTATGTATAACATGTAGTATGTCAGTGTATGTAGTACCTGTTCTGTAAGAATTGCAGTGTAATCAATGCATATAGTGTAAATAGCTATCTTGTAGCAATGTATTTTTGAGCAGTAGTAATGCTTGTGGTATTCTATGTGTGTACTGCTGTAGGTCACAAGGCAAACTCCGCATACACCACAAGGGATGATGTGGGCTTGGAACTCACCAATTCATTTCCAGCCACTGTCAGTGTCAGGATTGGTCCAATAAGTATGTGCTATAACAGGGGATAGTATATGTCGATATATTGTAACAGTGAACATATGTATGGGTGTATAAGTAAGATCAACATGTCAAAGGTGGGCTTACTGTGCAAATATGGTGTGCATTGTGGGATATTGTGCCAATAACTGTGTAATGTACAATATTTTAGGCAGATCTGTATTCCATTCTACATAGCAGTTCTGTTATGTTATGCAAACAGTAGATGAGGGTAAGGTGGTTCACACAGTCTATCTTGACCTCGCCAAGGCTTTCAACACCATCCCCCATTCTGGAATTATAGCTAAACTCACTAAACTAGGTATAAATCCCTATGTCACAAGATGGATTGCCAACTGGCTCACTGACAGAACCCACACTGTAAAAGTTGCAGACTCCAAATCTGACGTCAAAGAGGTGACAAGTGGAGTAACACAGGGTTCCTTCCTGGGACCTCTCCTGTTTGGTTTCTACTTCTCTGAAGTACAGGCTAACACAGAAGGCTTCTCGCTAATGAAGTTCACAGATGGCTGCAAACTAGGAGCCATAATCAAGTCCCCAAAGGATGTGGACATCCTACAGAAGGGCCTCACTGAGACAGATGCCTGGTGTCAGAGCCATGGCCTCAAGCTCAATGCCAAAACGTGCACTGTCATCCTCTTTGGTAAAAACTCTGTACCCATGAACTACCACATAGGCAGCAATCTACTTAACACCGAATGTGTGATAAGAGACCTTGGGACCCAGGTGGACAGTAGTCTCTCCTTTGATAGTTCCTAAAACACACACCAACACAAACTGAAGAAAAGAACCAGGAAGCCAGTGGACACCAACTCGAACGATGAGAATAAAAACTCCAATTTATTAATTTATAAATTGGAGTTTTTATTCTCATTGTTCGAGTTGGTGTCCACTGGCTTCCTGGTTCTTTTCTTCAGTCTCCTTTGATAGTCACATCGCCACAGTAGCCAGGAAGTCCTTCTATATGCCACACCCCATCATAAAAGGATTCCCATCCAGCAACAAAGAGGTCATTGTTCCCCTCTACTCGACACTCATTAGACCCATTATAGAGTACAATGCCCTTTTTGGAATGTACCTCACAAGACATCTGCAGCAGCTGGAAAGGCCACAAAAGTACCTCACAAAGAGGATTACTGGCCTCAAACAAATGCCCTACACTGACCACCTCAAAAAACTCCAACTTTACTCCATGACATATCACCTGCTCCGAGGTGATCTCTACCTAATATATAAAGCTATGTCAAACCCAGAGCTGTTGGACATGCTACACCAAAAAAAATCCCAATCCCTCTGAGTTACATGCTCTAGGGACCTAAACCTTGTAACCTCGATAAACAGGACATGCTGGAGGGATATATCCCTGTCCCAGAGACTTCCCATACACTGGAACAGGCTACCCATCTATGTCAAGCAAAGTTCTTCATTAGCACTCTTCAAGAAAAATCTTGATGAGTGGATGGGAAATAGGAAATACACCCCGGGGATCATTTCTGTGTCTCTGCTTGACAGTGGCACAGGAAAATAACTTTATTGGGTGGCGTAAGCCAGGGAACCTTGTTGGCTAGGCTTACGTAGGCCCTTGGGCTGAAAGCCTAGTACCTACCTATGAACCTATGAACCTATGGATAGACGATTGGGTGACATGGTGGAAGTCCTTGACTGTGGCATGTCAATCCTTGAGTGTGGAATGTCTGTGCTTGAACATCTGGTGGGAGTGAGGCATCGGGCACGTGGACGTAGGTCAGCTACGTCACCTGTTGAAGATGTACATGAACATGCAACTGCACATGCCCACTCCCATAGTGGCGGTAGCAGCAGCAGTACAGCTGGTGCTGTGCAGTCCACACCAGGACACAGCAGGCTACGTGCACATGATCCTGGATGGTACCAACAAGGACACGATTCCAGTGGACATGTGTCATCAGACAAAACCCAATCTGGACCTCTGCCTGGTAGTGCCCGCACAACCCCTGGCAGGCGCAGGTCATGTGGCCATGGCCAGACACCACGAACTGTGAAACCTGCCTTGTACAGTCTGCAGCTGTCAATAATACCCCTGTGTAGGCCAGCCACATGCCAGAACTGTGTGCATTCACACACACACACACACACACACACACACACACACACACACACACACACACACACACACACACACACACACACCAGAAACAAATGTAGGGTACCTCAACACACACACGCTGCACACATCCACACATGCTCAATGATATCGCAGGCCCTAACACACACACGATGTCATCCAATGGCACAGCCTAGGCCTCTGGCAAACATTATCACCTTGTGCATATGATGATGCCTGTCATCCACACCATCGGTGCAAGGACATACTCATATGGTCTGACGCACAGGGTGAACATACTAGTGTTGACAAGCAGCAGACATACCATGTATTACAGTTGTAGAATGCATTTTGTATGTTTGATAGTATTTATCATGTGTAACAACACTAACAGCATGTTGATCTTGATGTTCTGCCTTCCTCTTTCAGGTGTAGTTGCATGTGCTTGGGAATGTCGGTGTTTGCGGTTAGTGTCCCATATGTACAAGTTGACTACTCACAGGTCTGTATGACAATACCTGCATGCACTTTGTAGCTTCCACATCACAGTTATAATCTCCCATGTTTCAATTATGTTTACTGTTCTAATGATCAAAGAGCATGATAGCTGTGTAGTAGGCTACTGTGTTCAGATCCGTCACATCCATAGTGAGTGACATCACAGGTATAGTTACCTGGAGCGGGGAGGAGGTGAAACAGTGGTATGGTGGATGACAAGGGTAAAGGCCAGTAGAAACAGTGGTTTCTCATTGGGAAGCAATAATACCCACTGCCATGACAGCATGCAAACACAGACACATCCACACACTCAGGGATTCACAGACACAGTAACACACACACATTTGCTAGTGTTCGGATGAGAACCCCTGCCTATGTGCATATCATCATTATAGTACTACGCAATTACAAGATGCGCCACAGAGATTACACATGTACAGGTAGTCGGAATGGCATAAGATCGAAGACATCGACAGGGATACTACAGTGCAGTGAATGTATATGGGGAGGGGTGTTCATCAGTAGGCTTTGTAACAACAAGTCACACCCCAGGGTGTACATGTTAACAGGTGGTTAGAATGCCCTTCTAATATTGATGATATCAACAGGGATACTAGATTGCACTAAGTGGATTGGGCATTAACATTTCACTATGGTAAAATACAGCCTCACACCAGGGACAAGACAGCCATACACACATGCACACACACCCACACATGCACACACACACACACACACACACACACACACACACACACACACACACACACTGTGGCATTCACAAAGATATACACCTATGTCACACACATACAGACACTTGACATGTGTGAGGTTCAAGCACCTGCCTATGCCTTTCTTTCTACATTTCACTCTGTACTGATGTCAACAACAGTGTTCAGGAGAGTGAAAACATGTGGATGTATTCCCAACTATACATGACATATATGGACACACACACACCCACACATGCCAGTACTGTGAATCAAACACCTGCCTATTTCATGACAGGTATTACAGAAGTACAGCACTATCACATTTGCTACAAAGCTTACTGACTCTTTCCTTTGCCAACTGTGCTGATATATGCACAATATATGCACTGGGGAGGTATTACTGTTACAGGTGTCAAGAGGTTTGCCTTCAGTGTCACCCTTACTGCATTCTACATTGTCTGTCTTCCACTTCAATTAACACAACCAGACCTTAGCAGTTAAACAGGTTATTGTAGGAATGGTTGTAACACACCAGTGAGCTGTCCTCAGTAATCATTCATCTGCAAAGTAGCCCCACCACTTAGTAGTCATGTCCAAACATCTGTCCATACCTCATGTACAGCTTACTGTACTTAGAGCATATCACCATACACAGTTGGCAACATTGAGGCTGTATTGCAACAGCATGATGTACTAAGAAAACAGTCACCTTCAAACTTCAGACACTGCACACACATGGAATCTACACAAACATCAATACATGTACACATATGCGGTCTACATCAGTAAGTGCACTAGCAGGTCAAGAGGATACATTCCACACCTTCCCCATGCCATGTGTGAAACATAGCTGAGCATTACCCCATAATGGATGTTGTATTCATGTACTGGTAGGACACAACCACCTTCACCGAGTAGCCAAGTGTACATATATGACAACAGCACATATCAGCAAGACACACACAGCATTATTCCATGTCATGCTACTACAAACTGTTACTCAACAGTGCAATGGTGAAGCCAGGGCACTGTAATGGTCAACAGTGAGCACATCATATTTGCCACACACACCTCATGTTTACTGGAAGAGTGCCAGAAATTAGCTCTCTTAGGCTAGGCTGTACACTCATTCAAGCATGTGCGAGGTATGTGGCTTGTAAACATCTCACCACAGCACATACTGGCTATTGTGGTACTAAGGCTAATGTCCAGACAGCACACAGCATGCATGGCTTGCAATTGTTGACATGGGGTATATGTAGGAGCTGTGGCCACAAATGGCTGAACATGTCATGAACATATCATCTGTGACAACTCAGGAACATACAGAGTAGAGCTGGATTTCCCTGAGGCTGCAAATACAGGCCTTGTATAGGTCCTATGATCCTGTTATTTTGGTATGTTTGTAGGCATTGCATTAGGTGGACATGTTTAATGACATACATGCCACATGGGGTGTTGTATGATATGATAGGTGTCATGGGTGACCAGTAGAGAGGGAATATTACCTCTGTTAACATAAATATCAAACCTTATGTACTGTTAGACTGCTATCTGCCATGTGCATGTGTGTAATGACTGTAGCCACCTGTATGTAGAAATGATAATGAAAGCTATGGTAATGTCATTTATGTTGTATGAGTGTGGGATGTACATATCCAGGGCAGGTACAATTAGATCATATCCAACCATGAGGGTGTTGTTTACTGGTGTACAGCAAGAGTCGACTGTGTTAATGCTAACAACATCTGAAGGACCTGGTATGTGTACAACTGAGCTGGTTACAAACAGTAGTATTATTGCATTGCATAACACATTATGCAGCTGTGTCTGTACATGGCTACTTTGCACAGTTGATGTAGGCCTAGGTACAGACCACCAATTGAAGGTTATCTGGTGGTCTACCATACTATGTCATACCACATATGTATGTGTGTTGGTAGTCTGGGGACAAGGTGTTGGATGTATATAAGGATACAACCTAGCATGCAGCATTTGCCACTGTCACCTGTACCTGACTCAGCTGTGATGAGTTATGTCAGACTAGTGGCCTTTACATGTGAGTAGCCTTTATGAATATGTGGACGCTACCACCTGGAATGGTCCATACCACTGTTATGGCCCACATGTCTGGATCTGAGTTATATGGTGGTAGTGCAATTGTGCACTACAGAGCCTTCAATCAGGTGTTCCTCACTGCACAGATGTTAGTATTCCCCATTGTATGTTCTAAATTGAGCAAATGGATTACTAAAGCCACACATCTAGCACTGGTTAGCATAAGCATCCAATGCTTGTAGGTGTCAGGGTGTTACTTCTGTGTGTAGGACATTTGCCTCAGAATGCGGCTATATGGGTAAATGCAACCTAGGTATTATCCACACACACTTGAAACATGGATACATGTGCTCTGTGTCGAAGGCTTGTCATTCAGTCATGACAGCCCAGAATGACAGACACTGGACAACCTCATAATAACAGCAGGACATTGGCTCATTGTTTTGATCTAGCAGTTGCCACTCATACCATGACATCA
Source organism: Protopterus annectens (assembly GCF_019279795.1). Taxonomy (NCBI): domain Eukaryota; kingdom Metazoa; phylum Chordata; order Ceratodontiformes; family Protopteridae; genus Protopterus; species Protopterus annectens. Next base: position 1,264,918,424 of record NC_056735.1, read on the forward strand.
CTACAAGTGGCAGTAATGCGCTTGGTAGCAAATGCCTCATGTAAGGTGACGGACAGCAGCAGAAATTGTGTATATAACCAATGGGAGATATACATAGGGTAGCAGTCCTACTAATAATGACAACTACTAACACAGCTGGAAGGGGTCATCTTGACACCTGCACCTCAGTATCATTACACAATGTGGCTCACACATTATGCTTGCACATGCCACTGTTCCACGTATAATGCCACTGTCCACAACCTACTATCAATGTATTCCTTTCAGGGCAGCAAGATGTGTGACACATGCTGTAGGTAGCATCTGCCTGTGTGTCCCAGTTAACCTATTGTCTGTCATGTCCACACATGTATGGTTGTGTATATAACCCAGATGGCTTAGTGGTACATCCAGTGACCTCATGGTCCATGGTTCAAGACCTGCAAGCCTTGTTGATACTGTCAATTAGGATTAAATTCGACACTTTTAAGCAGGTGTAAATGCATTTTCATGACAGTAAGCAGCAGGTACACGCAGGTAACAGACATGTGCAACTCGCAGTACACTTGAAATGCCCTTCTTTGGCAATCCTGCTGATGTCACCCACCTACAAACACACCTCTGGGAGTGCTGTAATCCAGTAATCTCCATGGTGCATGCTGTAACTGTGTAATGCTGTAGTGTGATAAACTAGTTTGGTAGGTGTTGTAATCCCCGACAGGCCAAGTGTGTCTGCCTGAAAAAGAAATTATGCTTTTTAGAGTATGCACACTCTTTACAATTCACATACTCACCTTTGGAAATCCTGCTGATGTCACCCACCTAGAAATACACCTCTGGGACTGCTGTAATCCAGTATTCCCAATAGCGTGTGCTGTAACTGCGTAGTGTGATAAACTAGTTAGGTAGGGGTTCTATTCAAAGACAGACCAATTGTGTGTGTGTCTGTCTGCTTGAGAAAGTTGCAATGCTTTTTAGAGTATGCACACTCTTTACAATTCGCATAACCACCTTTGGCAATCCTGCTGATGTCACCCACCTAGAAATACACCTCTGGGACTTCTGCAACCCAGTAATCTCCATAGCGCATGCTGTAAATGCGTGATGCTGTAGTGTGATAAACTAGTTAGGTAGGCGTCATATTCCAAGACAGGCCAGCTGTGTGTGTATCTGTCTGCCTGAAAAAGGAACAATGCTTTTTAGAGTATGCACACTCTTTACAATTCACATAACCACCATTGGCAATCCAGCTAATGTCACCCACCTAGTGATACACCTGTGGGACTGCTGCAACCCAGTAATCTCCATAGCATGTGTTGTAACCTTGTAATGCTGTAGTGTGATAAACTAGTTAGATAGGGGTTCTATTCCAAAACACGGCAGGTGTGTATGTGTGTGTTTGACAGTCAGAGCCTGTGTGGAGGTGGCTGTGAGTGCCTAACAACTGGACATGTTGGGGAGCTGATTTTGTAGTTTTCCTATATCATGTCCATATTATATGTCACAATGTCCACACACGAGGAGTACAGATGTCAATCAGCCAAGGGACTGTGTTGACAAGCCATACCCCTACATCTGGCAAAAGGAAAGTATGCAACCCTACTATTACCTGGAATATGTTCTGAACCCATGTGTCATACACAAACACACTTGCCTAGAATATCCCACTATTTTGCTAGTACCCTGCACATTGATGACAGATAGTAGGCATGGTGTGATTGCAGTGGGCTGCAGAGGGCATGGCACCCTGTCCAGCAGTACAATATGCACATATATGCCTTCACTATGATCCCCACTGGATGTCTGCAACATATGTGGTGCCATCAAATGTGATCCACAGAGGCCATACATTGCCTTACACACATGCCCTGTATGGGCAAATGCCACTGACACCAGGGAATACCTGTATCATGCTATCAATGCAGGTGCAGGGTCAACCTGCTGTCTATAAGCAGGTCCTGCCACACCAGGCCAGTATTTGCATATCTGAGGATAACAGTCTGTGTACACAACATGTGGCAGCCAAACCAGGTACACTTGTACATGTCACTGTGCATTATTGTGGGATGTGCACATCCCAGGCAATGTCCATGTCAAGGACTATCAAACACAGACATGGCATGTATTGCAAAGCAATGGCCAGACAATGGTAACCAGGATGACAGGACAGTTCATACAATACCCATCTGTGTGGGACATTGCATACACTACACCCCTGAACCACATTGCACACCATTGTCGGGTGGCGTGATGCCAAGGATTACCCTTCACCCAGCCTTGTACAGCCATCTTGCACAGCCAACCACTACACACCCATGAAGCAATGCACACATGCATGTCAGTACTGGCACCTTGTGTCTGCATGTGGGGTATGATGCTCCCAAACACAGTCACACGCAGTATAATTCCCATTGGCATGCCGACTGATGTCAGATACATTCACATGCTCTAGCCCATAGAACCTCCAGATATCCCCTGTGGTGCATGTAGTACCTGTGCATTACTGCAGTGTGGCAAACTAAGTAGTTAGGAAGTGTATTTGTAGTCCTGGCAAAGTGTGGCAATGTGTCTGAGTCTCTTAGAGTGTGTGGTTGTGTTGACAATGACATCCGTTCATGTGGACAGCCATGTGTGCTACACCTAATGTATGTCTACAATCTCTCTGTTGCAGATGTCATTCACCAGCACACATATACTTTCTTACAGCACACCGTGTCAGCTTTGTGGCACATGGAGTAACTGCATGCACTTGTAATAGTAATGTCTAGTTGGTCAGGTGTTTGAACCCCTGTACTGGTAGGTGTGTGACAGACGATGCTTAGGTTTTAGTCTCCAAGCCCTTCTCTGATGTACATTGCCTCTGTCTGTCCCTCCCACACACTCTCTGGTGGATGTGGAGTTGTACACTTGCTCAGCAGCAGCTTGTGTTTTGTAAGTGATGGTCATGATCAGGTGATGGCCTCTGCACCTATTGCAGTAGTCCTCTAGCTGATTGCATGTGGAACAGCTGTGGAGATGTTCCCATAGCCAATCGTATGGAAACAGTACAATATCTAGAAAAATCATGTTGGTGTTTGCCCATGACAGTCACTGTGAGTGGAAGCTGGATCTGGTGTTTGGTAAACAGCATCACAGATGATATCTGGATATTCCTCAAACAACATACACAGTGGAAAATAGCCTACAGACAGGAGGGTGATGTGCCAGACATGACTACAGCATGTAAGTGTAGCTATGTTTCATTGAGACTACTGCCAGTTTAACAAGTTGCGTGTGGAAATGGCTATTCTGCATGTTTTAAAACTGACAAGACAGTGCTCTGTTTTTGAGGGAACCTCCATCTGTAGGGCCATCTGTGGACTGGTCAGTGTGTGGAACCATTTGTTTCCTGTGTTACTCACTGAACACACATCTGTGAACTGCAGAAGCATAGTGTGAAGATTGCAGTCAATACATGGTGATAGTGATGAGAGTTACTGCCATCGCATCCCTGATTGGACATATGACACATGAAACAGTGGTATGACAGTCACTGTCTGAGGTTCTCAGAGTGACATGCCAATAATGGGCCACTGTTCATAGATACAGTCACAAGTCTTCTGCACTTTGTACAGATGTTATGCAGTATATATGCATGTGTTGTGCTCCCTCTGCAAATGTATACCATCTGTTGTGTTGGGTTGGTGGTCATATCTATGCATGCTATTATAAGTAATCCTGAATGCCGTTGACTATTACTAAGCCATATCTTTGTTAAAACTGCAACACCATAGGCTGTATGGGCTTGGAGGTCCCGGCAGAACCTCCTGTCCCACTTCAGTTGGCCATGGCACCGGGCATCAGCACATTTGGGGCCCAGCCTTGGACCTCCACCTCTGTTGGCTCTGCACCACCTTCTGGTGGAACCACCACAGAGGATGGGAATTGTCCCCCTTGGGAGTAGGTCCAGACAGGAACTTGTCTGCTGTCGTACAGTCCCAGACGTAGTGCGTAGGGAGCTGAATAAGGGGATTTGAGGCCAGATAAGCCAGCTCGAGGGCAGAGTGTCACATTTAGAGGGTGAGCCTGCCTATCCAAGACAGCCCCCAGCACTGCCACCTTTGCGGCTGTTTTGGTGCAGTGGTGGCTGCCCATGGCTGGGGACCTCCGTCCTACTGTTTCCATCTTGGGGCTCATGGGCTTGTGACTGCCAAACACCCCTCCCCGTCCAAGGTGTATCCCCCTACATGTGTCATATACTGACCCTGTATGCTGTCTTGTCTGTCATCCTACCCTACCTATCCTCCACGAGCGTACCTACTCTCCTTCCCCCACATCCCACTCTCACCCTATGGAAACAAAAGGCCAATCAGTTCCTAGAACAACATTTGCCCCATACATAGCTGTCCATTTCACACACATGTCCACTGGGCACATGTAACCTTTTTAACATTCATCACAACATACTCCAGTTGTCCTCACACCTGTCCCTCAGGAACATAATCCAGATATGCACATGACTCCTAAAGGTTCCATGTACACGTGATTCAGACAATCACAACACTACCGGTCCCTCTATGGTTACCCAATTTACCTTTTTCATGATGATGATGTCGCACACAACACCTTGCAA